>NC_083780.1:14858929-14961429 GCF_015708825.2 Lethenteron reissneri | reverse complement strand
CATGGAGTCATTTAAACATCGAATCTGGATTTGAACCCGCAAATCCGGAACGTTTTTAGCTAACCGCTCAGATGATCGATGTCTCATCATCGTGCCGCAGATGCAGACATCGCAACTTCGAGAGGGATGCCGTTGTTGCTATTGCGGGGGTCTCAATTTACAATGCACGAGCTCGCTGCAGCGTGTGCCCGTGTGTGTGTGTCCGTGTGTGTGTGCGTGTGTGTGCGTGCCCGTGTGTCCGTGTGTGTGCGTCCGTGTGTGTGTGCCCGTGTGTGTGTGCCCGTGTGTGTGTGCCAGTGTGTGTGTGTGCGTGTACGTGTGGGTGTGCCCGTGTGTGTGCCCGTGTGTGTGTGTGCCCGTGTGCGTGTGTGCCCGTGTGTGTGTGCCCGTGTGCGAGTGTGCCCGTGTGTGTGTGCCCGTGTGTGTGTGCGTGCGTGTGTGTATGTGTGCCCGTGTGTGTGTGCCCGTGTGTGTGTGCGTGTATGTGTGTGTGTGCCCGTGTGTGTGCGTGATTGTGTGTGTGTACGTGTGTGTGTGTGCCCGTGTGTGTGTACCCGTGTGTGTGTGCCCGTGTGTGTGTTGTATTTTTAGGCTAAACGAGTGGGGCTTCTTTAACCTTTGTCCTGTGTCAATCATCATCATCAACATCATCGTCGATATGATCACCACCATCCCTGCCCCCGGGCTCTCCGTTATCAGCACTTGCTGAGGCTGCACCACCTGGTGCACGGACGTCGAGTGGCTCTTCGTGTTAATAAATTAAGACGCAAAGATAACAACCCCCTCCACCCACCACGTCGCCCCGAGGCCCCCCCAACCCCCACCGCCATCCTCTGCTCTGCTCGTGGGGAGAGGAGAGAATGACGGCATAACTCCAAAACTCTTCCAACAACACGACACACTCTAAACTATTTGTATTTTACCAGGCCAGGCCCACTGAGCAATATTGCAGAAGCGACCTAGGCTTATCGCGTGAAACGTTATATCAGCCAAATATACAGCAGGCGTCAGGGTCGGGATCACACCCACGACCTCCTGCATGACAGGCGAGGCGAGGTAGTTAACATCTCGCCACCGTGGCACATTAATTCAATCACCCGCAATGATGCCCCATCATCAGCTGTCACGACTATCTGAGTTTGAATTTAATTTGATTTGCTGCACTAATGATTGGCCCGATTAGCCGGTTGTCCGTCTATTTTCCACGGGTGGATCCGTGGTGCTCCGTCGACACAGCAGCAGCAGCAACAGCAGCAACAGCAGCAGCAGCAGCAACAACAAAAGACGCAAACATAAACATTGCAGAAATACGCGAACATAATATCGGCAGAGCAAGAGGCGACATAAAGAATGAGAGAGAGAAACCCCCAGCGAGGTGCATGTCCGAGTCATCTGCAGTGTGTTCTAGTCGAGTCGTTCATCCGAATGGAGCCGTAGAGGAGCAAGGAGCAGCCAAGGAGCGGACTGCTCACCACGTGACGCCCTGACTAACTTGGTTCTCGCCAAACAGCACGGCCTCGTGACAGCGGCTTGTTGCTCGTCACGTGTGGAGAGGTGGGGGGTAGGTGGGGGGTAAGGAGGGTGGGGATAGTGGGGGGGGGGGCAGTGGGGGGGGGGGGCAATTGCCCGCGTGCTTGGGGCCACGGGTGTGCTGTGTGGAGAGAAACCCGAATTCATTATTAAAGCGCCCAATAACTCGGCCAAACAGCAAGCGTGCACACAGCGAGCGCTTCTAGCAGCAATGCCAATCAAATGAGGCTCACTTAGTGCACCGGGTTTGCCCAGCTTGTAAGCGTCTAGAAGGCGGTGATCCCCCGCTCGGATGTGCACTCAAGTCTTTGTAGTGCATGAAGACGTCACACGCATCAGCATCAGCATCATCATCGTCGTTGTTGTTATTGAACTCGCCACAAATCACCCTCATCACACGACACCAGTAGCCTCACCACTCTCAAACTAACCACAAATCGCCGCCGTGCTTGTCCTAAACCACAAACATCGTCATAAATAATACTCCAACACGTTGCCTGAATGATTGCTTGTGTGTGTAGGTGTGTATGTATGTGTGTGTGTTGAACTTCTTTTGCACCGCACGTAGCTAACCGTGCGAATCGGAGGTGCGGGGGAAGGACAACAAACTAAACACAACTGTTCTAAATTAACGCATTTTCAATCTAGAAGATTTAAAAGTGCATCGCTCCCATTGACTTCCTAATATCGGAAGGAAGAGCGTTCCAGACGGCCGGAAAAGCGCATCTCAAAGCGCCACGCGACTTTGCGGTGACCTCCGTCGTTGTCCGATGGTTCGCCGAAAGCCGCTGCTGCTGCTGCTGCTGCTGCTGCTGCTGCTGCTGCTGCTGCTGCTGCTGCTGCTGCTGCTGCTGCTGCTGCTGCTGCTGCTGCTGCTGCTGCTGCTGCTGCTGCTGCTGCTGCTGCTGCTGCTGCTGCTGCTGCTGCTGCTGCTGCTGCTGCTGCTGCTGCTGCTGCTGCTGCTGCTGCTGCTGCTGCTGCTGCTGCTGCGAGGATGAGCGGAGTTCATGTGACGGTGGTTTATGCTCCTTGACGAGATCAGCAGCGAGGTATTCAATAGCCCCCCCCCCCTTTACACCTCCCCTCCCCCCAGAATAAAAAGATCCCAAGCCCGTTGCTCATAACTCTCACACAATAGATTTGTAGTCCGAACCTGAATGGTCTCACCCGAATCCTTAGTTACCGTCCGAAGGTTAACCTCCAGAGGTACATATATCTATAATACTACTCGTAAATATAATAATTTACATCTGTAAAGGCGCATTTCATCCGTAGATCCCAATGCGCCTCCGTGTATGGAAAGCCAGGACTTAACCAGAACCAGCTGGGCAAACAGCCGCACCTACTGGGTCAAGGCCAGTGCTGAGAGGTGCGTTTTCAAGAGAGACTTAAAGTGCTCGAACAACTCCGATTGTATGTTGAACTTCTTTCGCACCGTACGTAGCTGACCGTGCTAATCGGAGTTGCGTCTTCTCAACAAAGGCGAAGCGTTGTTCCACAGCCAGGGAGCTGCACGATGGCAAAAGGAAGATCGCCCCAGGGAGAGAGGGGGGCATGGCGGTGGCGAGGGTTCAATCCCGACCCCGCCGTCTGGACATGTGCAGTTTGCGTGCCTCTCTCCTCCCCGTGGTCGCATACATTTTTCTCCGGGTCCTCCGGTTTTTCCCTCCAAATTTAGAATCAACGTCTCGCATTCAGAGTATTTAGCTGCGATAACTTTCCACGTGATAGCATTTGTTTGTGGCCAGGTCGCTTCTGCCGAAGAGCAACGTAGCTCAGTGGACCTTACCTGGTAATATCCCAAACAAAACATGGTTTAGTTTGAGTTTGACACCGACCTCGAGCAGCGAGAATTCAGCCCGAAGGCAGCGAATATGCGGGCCCAGCTTCACCAGCGCGCGCTACCCCACGGACGGCTCGCGGTGCGTGTACATTGCCTGACCCGTGTTCATTTAGCACAGATCCCTGGCTCTCATCAACACCCCCCACCCCCTCCCCAAGATCCCCTGTCGGCTGGCATCTCGTTAAACAGAGCATCGACACAATTCTAAAATAGCGGAGTACACTGACACCCTGATTACGTCTCCCCCCCGTGTTGTTACCTCCTCTCGCACCGACGCCGTCACCTGATCAGTGCCACTGCCTGCGTTGCGTCGCCTCGACCCCACACTTACGTCGCTCACAGCATGCCACTGCCATCCTACCATCCACTCATCTCACTGTCTTGCTGTGAAAGTTCTATTACTTCCGATATCAGGAAGCCACTGGAGCTATGCAACTTGTAAATATAAATAGTGAAACTAATTTCGTCAGAACTCCCTTTATCGTGTGTTTAGTTTCCTGTGCTTCCCCCCACCTCCGACGAGCACGGTTGGCTACGTACGGTGCGAACGAAGTTCTCCATGCAAACACAATCCTCTGCTCAGCGCCTTTGCCAAGGCGCTCTCTGAATGCCACTGGCTGAAGCTGAAGCCGCCGACAGTCAAGTTACAGTCCCGTGGGGCGCGTTGCGCGGCCGCGATGATTGCGGGGAAATCGCCGCCTGTGGCTCAGCTCGCATGGAGACGGGGCACAAACACGCGGGTCGCGTACACGCGGGTCGCGTACACGCGGGTCGCGTACACGCGGGTCGCGTACACGCGGGGCACCAACACGCGGGGCACAAACACGCGGGGCACAAACACGCGGGGCACAAACACGCGGGGCACAAACACGCGGGGCACAAACACGCGGGGCACAAACACGCGGGGCACAAACACGCGGGGCACAAACACGCGGGGCACAAACACGCGGGGCACAAACACGCGGGGCACAAACACGCGGGGCACAAACACGCGGGGCACAAACACGCGGGGCACAAACACGCGGGGCACAAACACGCGGGGCACAAACACGCGGGGCACAAACACGCGGGGCACAAACACGCGGGGCACAAACACGCGGGGCACAAACACGCGGGGCATTCGTCTCGTGTCGCGCGCATGCCTCACTCTCTCACAGCGACACACTCACACACATACACATACATACACACGTACACACACACCCACACACATACACACACATAGACACATACAGTGACACTACACACAGTGACCCTCACCACTCACACACACAAAGTGACCCCCACCAATCTCACACACACATACAGCGACTCTTGCTAATACTCAGATCGTCACACAAAGACAAGATCCACCGTAAAGCCTCCCTAGTGATGATGTTTACACATCGCACCAGGTACTCATTTGAGGCTGAGTCGACCTCGGGGAGGTCCACTTGTGTGAGCTGGAATCGAACCCATCTCGCCGGGTTGGTAGCGCAGCGTAATAGCGCTAACCACTACACCACCGCTCCCCACAGACACACACACACACCACGTGCTTGTGTGTACATAGCGATGATAGCTCATACACGTCCACACAGCGCACACTGCGCCACATACGTAAACACCGGGGTGTTTAAACATTCACCAGACCCCCAGCGAGTCGAGATATGAGTATTCATTGAGAGGCCTTCACCCAACAGTGGTGTTGATCACGGCCGCTTGGTGATGATGCTGCTGCTGATGCTGATGATGAAATGTCGAGTGATTCTTGTGAGCCACTCGAGACGTTACGCCAAGGAGAGACACAATTGTTAAAATCCACGAAGAGAGTTTCGATTGCAATCATAGCCGTGCTGTATGGCGGTGGGGGGAAGCGGTGGCGCATGGATTAGCGCACTGCGCTACGCACCCGGCGACCCGAGTTCTGATTCCCGCTCACAACTCATCAGTGTGTGCGTGTGCTTCTGTTTGGATGAATGCCGCTGGAATTGTGCCTCCCACAAAGGCCGAGTGTGTGGCTGGTGTATTATTTTTCAGTCACTTTATATATTTTTTTATTAATATTATTGTTATTATTTTTTCTATCTCCGTGACTTTACCGAAAGACCCAAAGAATACAAACGTTGTATGTTACCAGGTAAGGCCCGCTGAGTTGTCGCTCTTTTTCAAAAGCGACGTGGCCACAAATGATATCTCAAGCACGTGTCTCATCACGTGCACATGGAGAGCAGCCAGATGCCCTCTTTGTGGAGGGAAACCGCGGAGTCACCGGAGAAGCATCCACTCGACCACGGGGAGAGAGAACGCGCAAACTCCACATATACAGCAGCAGGCGTCGTCAGGGTTGGGATCGAACCCACGACCTTCTGTATACCAGGCGAGGTAGTTAACATCTCCCAGCCACCGCGCAGGAATCGAACCTCGCCCGGGTTCCCCGTGATGTCGCCACACGCACACTCCCAGCTCGAGTCTGGCCCCTCTCTACATCTCTCTCTCTACATTTCCTGTGGTGCCAGGGAGGATCTGCCCCACCAATACTTACACTGCCAGCGGCTCAAACCAATGTTCCGCCTTTTGGGGGACATCTTCAGGAAACTGGGGGTGTCCTTCTACAACAGCAGCTTCGTATATGGGGTGCCTTACCTGGCTAACAAGCGCCATGACCTCGCCAACTTCGCCTGTGCTCAGGCGAAGATGGCGGTGTACATATAGAACGATAAAAAATATGCTGGAGGGTGACACTGACGGCTGCTCTGCATGTGCTTCCAGTGTTCAGAGGCCTGCTTAAGGCGCGGCTCCGGCTGGAGCACGCCATGTACCACACACACGTTGGTGATGTGCACGTCTTCTTCGAACGCTGAGGAGCCAGAAAGGCCCTCTGTACCAGCGTGGACGGCACCCTCGTGTTCACCTTCTGAAGCGCTCGCTCGTCACCGTGGCGTGCGCGATGACACTACAACCACGTGACTTTTCTTTTGTATTGTGCGCGGTGCTTTCAGCACCACAGCGCGTGCATTTGTAACGATTTGTAACGTTTGTGACTTTGTGTATTTCATATTAAAATCGCCTCCAGTGCTGTTGCTGCTGGCGGCAATACAATTGTTTAAAAGTCAAAAAGTCTCTCTCTCTCTACATCTCTCTACACCTCTCGCCTCCCTCCGCACAGGCGACGAGGCAACTCGCAGCGCTGACCCCGAGTCAGCGCTGCTGCTCGTTAGCGACGCGATGTTGACTTCGCGTCGCTAACGACCTTGCCAAAAATGTCCAACAACCGCATTCTCGCCGCCCGTGTGTTACCCAATCCTCTTCCTTCTTAACCTCACGACCCCGGCTCTCCATCGTGCCCCCCCCTCGTCCCACAGCAAGGCTCCGGGCCACGTGAACCCTCCAGATTCTTAAACCTTCTTTCCCCCACCTCCCACCCCCCACCCACATCGCCTTTCCACAGCCTTTACTGAGCTCCTTACAGCAATTTCATCAGCGCTGACGTTTCCACCGCGAGCGTTTCTCTCACATCCACCCCTCACTCACTTGCCCCCCCCCCCACAGCCCCCCACGGTTCCGCACGGCCCCCCACACGCCCACCCCCCCAACTCTCAGATCCCTTCAGATCCACGACCAATTAATGCCTCAATACCCACAGGCATCGTAAGCATCAATGCAGCTCAATGCAACGCGAGTGAGAACAATGAACTCGGCACGAGTCCAGGGTGAACCTCCAGTTCCTCCTCCTCCTCCCTGTCCCTCTGTCCCTCTGTGCGTGGGCCGAGGACTTCCTCAAGAAAAGGAAAAAACCGTCGCCATTCACGGCCTTGCTTCCATTCAGCTCTGCCCGTCACATTGACTCAAGAGCTTCGCGCTGGGCACCCCCTCCCAGTCGCGTCCGACCGTCCAGCTGTGCTGACGGTGGAACTCGATTCGCCACATTCGCCGGCTTCCTCGTGTCGCTGCGCCTCGCATTTCCCCGGACGGACCCGCACTCGTGTTCACTGCGCGACAGGCGTGGCCATCCACGTGACAATCAGCTGCACATCTCCCGATGGAGATGGGCGACTGCCTCAGCTGTTGGGAGTGCGTGAGCGGGCGTGTCCGTATACACATGCCAGTGCATTTGTGTACACGTTATTGCATGTGTACACATTATTTTACACATTAGTGTGTGTCTACGCATTATTGTACACATTTGCGTGTTTGTGTCAGCAAACATCAGCATGCTTGCATACACACACACACATTGGTGTGTTTGTGTACACGCATTAGTGTGTTTGTGTACACACATTAGTGTGTTGTGTACACATTAGTGTGTTGTGTACACACATTGGTGTGTTTGTGTACACGCATTAGTGTGTTTGTGTACACACATTAGTGTGTTGTGTACACACATTGGTGTGTTTGAGTACACGCATTAGCGTGTTTGTGTACACATTCGTGTGTTGTGTACACACATTAGTGTGTTGTGTACACATTAGTGTGTTGTGTACACTAATGAGTGTGTCTGTGCGCACACATTAGTGTGTTTGTGTACACACACACACGTGTGTTTAATGAGTGTACACAAACACACATGTGTGTACACATGTGTGTGTGTGTAATGTGTACACACATGAGTGTGTTTGTGTACACACTCATGTGTACACACATGAGTGTGTTTGTGTACACACACACTCATGTGTGTACACAAACACACTCATGTGTGTACACATGAGTGTGTTGTGTGCACACATTGGTGTGTTTGTGTACACGCATTCGTGTGTTGTGTACACACATGTGTGTTTGTGTACACTCACTAAACACACTCACGTGTGTACACATGAGTGTGTATTGTGTACACCCACACACGAGTGTGTTTAGTGAGTGTACACAAATCTCTCTCTCTGCCAACTCACAGCGTCATGGCTACCCCGCCCCGGTCTCCACCGAGGACGCATCGCTCCCTGCTCCCATCAACTTCAATAGGGGGGGGGGTGGGGTTGTGTGCAGGGGTGGTGGGGGGGGTGGTGGGGGGTGGTGGTGGTGGTGGGGGGGTGGTGGTGGTGGGGGTGGGGTTGTGTGCAGGGGTGGTGGGGGGGTGGTGGTGGTGGTGGGGGGGTGGGGGTGGTGGTGGGGGTGGTGGTGGGGTTGTGTGCAGGGGTGGTGGGGGGGGGTGGTGGGGGGGTGGTGGTGGTGGTGGGGGGGTGGGGGTGGGGGTGGTGGTGGGGGTGGTGGTGGGGTTGTGTGCAGGGGTGGTGGGGGGGGTGGTGGGGGGGTGGTGGTGGTGGGGGTGGGGGTTGTGTGCAGGGGTGGTGGGGGGTGGGGGGTGGGGGGGGTGGGGGGGGGTGGTGGTGGTGGGGGGGGTGGTGGAGGTGGAGGGGGGTGGTCGGGGTGGGGGTGGGGGTGGTGGTGGGGGTGGTGAGGGTGGTGGTGGGGGTTGTGGGGGGGGGTGGTGGTGGTGGTGGGGGTGGTGGGGGTGGTTGGGGGGGTGGTTGGGGTGGGGGTGGTGGTGGGGGTGGTGGGGGTGGTTGGGGGGTGGTCGGGGTGGGGGTGGGGGTGGTGGTGGGGGTGGAGGTGGTGGGGGTGGTGGTGGGGGTTGTGGGGGGGGGTGGTGGTGGTGGTGGGGGTGGTGGGGGTGGTTGGGGGGGTGGTTGGGGTGGTGGTGAGGGGGGTGGTGGTGGTGGGGGGGTGGGGGTGGTGGTGGGGGTGGTGGTGGGGGTGGTGGTGGGGTTGTGTGCAGGGGTGGTGGGGGGTGGTGGGGGGGTGGTGGTGGGGTTGTGTGCAGGGGTGGTGGTGGTGGTGGTGGTGGGGGGGTGGGGTGGGGGTGGTGGTGGGGGTGGGGGTTGTGTGCAGGGGTGGTGGGGGGTGGTGGAAGGTGGGGGGGGTGGGGGGGGGTGGTGGTGGTGGGGGGGTGGTGGAGGTGGAGGGGGGTGGTCGGGGTTGGTGTGGGGGTGGTGGTGGGGGTGGGGGTGGTGGGGGTGGTGGTGGGGGTTGTGGGGGGGGTGGTAGTGGTGGTGGGGGTGGTGGGGGTGGTGGTGAGGGGGGTGGTGGTGGTTTTGGTGGTGGGGTAGTGGTGGGGGTGGTGGTGGGGGTGGGTGGGGGTGGTGGTGGGGGTGGTGGTGGGGGTGGGTGGGGGTGGTGGTGGGGGGTCGAGACGGGGTCGTGGAGGTGACCGGAGGGGAAAGGAGAATAGTGGGAGAAGGGAGAGCGGTGGAGGGGTCGGGAGAGGGGGGGGGGGCTATGGGGGGGGGAGGGGGCATTTCAAAGCGCCGCTCGCCCACGCTTCTTGTGCCCACGCGTTTCCGTTACTCAGGAGCCCCTGAAATAGACGCTTCCCTCGCGCGCTGCCTCGGCTAAATCGGCCGCCACATCGTAAATCACAAACACACTCTCTCCATACCCACCCACCCACCCCCATCTCTCCATACCCACCCCCATACCCACCCACCCTCCATCTCCCATACCCACCCACCCACCCCCATCTCTCCATACCCACCCACCCCCCCGTCTCCCACCCTCTTTCGTTGTTTCACGTTTAGTGAGCTGCGTGCGGTAAGACTTCGCTTTACGCTTTTCCACACCATGACGTGTTTTCGCAATAGCGCGGCTCTTCCATAAGGGAACACTTTTACGCATAACGGGGCACGTGCCCCGTTATAAGGCGGTGACTGAGCGGTCGACGACGAACTACTTTCTTGAGCTGCGAGCTGAGCGCTGCGATGCAGCAAGCGGAATGATACAGTAGCGTGGCGGCGTACCCTCGGCTGTGTGTCCTCCCATCTCACTGGGTCTACGTCGCGACACATCGTGTCTCGCCAATCCTCATCGTTACATCGCTTACGGTAAAACTGGGTCTAGCTGATTCTCACGACGTTTCGATCGCAACACAAGCAATCGAAACGTCGTAGATTTTGTAAAAAAATTGTTCTACGTGACTTTACCAAAAGACCCAAATAATATGAATTCCTGCAGTCATGAAAGCTGTAAGTCAAGATTTGTGTCTCACTTCAACGCGGTACTTTTCATGAACGCATCTACCGCGTTGAGCGAGGACTGCCTGTACACCGTGCCAGTCCCTCCCGCCCACCCTAACCCCACACCACTCCGTGGTGCCTGGCTGTGTGTGTGTGGTGTATGAGAGCACCAGCTAGGCAAAGTGAGTCATTGCAAGTGATATTTGAATTCGGTGAAACTGGAAAAGACTCAGGTGTTCGCGTGAGTAATCCTATAGATTAAAAAATAAATAAACACTTTAATAGATAAATAAACATCGCTCAATAGTTTGTCTCTCTCGCCTCGATATATAGGGGACTCAAATTGTTCCTAATTTCAACTCTCCAGCTCCATACTCTTTGGTTCTTTCGGTAGTCACGTATGTATAAAATAATTAATAAAACTTCAAATCTATATTTATCCAGCTCACGCTCTGCTTGGTATCGCACTCGTTTTAGGGGACGCGTTTAGTTTCTGGCGGATCCCAATTTCAAAATTTCGGGGTTTCGATTTTATAATCTGACCTCGGGGGGGTTTGGGTTCCGTTTTATTGAAACTCGCAGCCGCGAGATTTCCCCGGCCCAGGCTGGAAAAGCAACACGAGGGTGACACAAATATAAACTACGGATTGAGAGTTGATCTCATCTTAAGCAGACACACCGGACGAAAGTTGTGCCCAGTGTCATACTTAGGGCCCTTCGAGAACAGCATTGGAATGTACACGAATCTCGACTTGTATATAGATCAGGGATGAAAATATTAATTTTCTTTTGGAGGAATCAGATGAGCTATGAAGCTCTTTTTCACAGATGTCCTAGTGGGTACGGGTAAGAACGTTACAACAGCAAACAGTACACAAACACGATCGGCGTGCAAAGTATAGCAAAGGTAAACAAATCACTTAAAAGAAATACAAGTAAAACTAAACTACATTATAATCTTACTATGTAAAGCCGACTGAGCTATTCGCTTATTTTCGAGAAGCGACTTGGCTAAAATTGATAGCTCAAGGAAGTGGCTGAGCATGTTGACATTTATAGCAGCAAAATCATCCAAATAATATGTGTACATGTATACTGTGTACAATCAACAATCGTCAATAACACTGTGACCTTAAAAATAAAATAAACGTTTTGAGCAATGACCCTTCTTCGCAGCACACGCAGAGGATGTGAATGAGGGCCTTTGGCCGGAACGTCGGCGATTTTGTGTTTTTTACGCATCCGAATCAAGATCACAGTGGTAATCCTGTGACCCTCTGTGCCTCCCTTCCCCCCTCCTCCACCGCCCCCCGCCCCACGCGTCACCTTCTCGTGCACCACCCTCGCCGAGTCCCCGAGCCGCAGCTGCAGGCTGCGCGCGGCTGTCGTGAGCGTTGCTCCGCTCTCGCTGGCGGGGCCACTCACCACGGTGGCAGGGAGATGTTCACTCCCTCGCCTGCTGTGCAGGAGGTCGTGGGGTCGGCCCCGACGCTGACGACGCCTGCTGCTGTAGATTTGAAGTGTGCGTCTTTCTCTCTATCTCTCTCCCCGTGTTCACGTGGTTTTGTATCCGTGTCCTCCGGATTTTCCCTCCACAATTAGAATCGATGTGCGTTTTGGCTGCTCGACATGTCCACATAACCACAGGCCACTGCGTTGAGCTATCATGTGTGGCCAGGTCGCTTCTGAATAAGAGCTACACAGCTTAGCTGGTAAAGTATTACCGAGTAATTAGGTGTCTCGCACCGCAGAATCCCTCATCGGTTGCTCAGTCACCCGATTCTCTCTGCAGTCGAGCCACGTGGAGTCGCTCCCGTGCTCACAGTGTGCGTGGCAGCGTAGCGGCTAGCGCTACGCAGCGCTGCGAGCTCGGCCACCCGAGTTCCATTCCCGCTCACGGCCAACACCAGTGACGATTATCTGAACCGGGAATGGGCCTTCCCCTAGGTAGACTCAGCCTCAATTGAGTACCCGTCGCGTTGTGTAAACATCGCCACTGGGGAGACAAAGGCGGTAGGGCGTAGTGCGGGCCACCCACCCCTTCGTGTGACGTGCCGGCCTTCATAGGTGCTGCTCGCTAACAGCACATTCCGCAATCATCGCATAGAAGGAATCTTTGTCTTCGGTGACTGAGTGAGTGTCCCCCTTGGTGAGATGCGGAGTGAACATGCAACGCCACATCGTGCGCCCCGTGTCGGCCCTTAATAGGTGCTCGCTGACACGTGGCATACAACCGGCGGTCACCATCCATGAAACACAACGGAACTCCGCATTGCGCGCACACGCACTTCGTTTTATTAAATAGCATCGTCATCATCGCCATCGTATATACACAATATTATGAAAATACTCCTTAAGGCTTGTACCCAGGCATAGATACATCTATACATTGCAAACCCTCGCTTACTCCCCTCCCCCCGCCCACGCCCCCCCCCCTTCTCGTAACATCAATAGCGTCAAAATAATTGCAATCGTAAAATCAAATTAAAAAACATTCAAAATAACCAAAAAATTATGTCCAGAGCTGTGTTAAAAAACAAACACAATCCCATGTACTGTACGTGGTCACTTTCCCGCAACTTGGTGGAGCAGTGCGCACGTGGTGGTGGTGGTGGTGCCCGTGGTGGTGGTGGTGGTGGTGGTGGTGCCCGTGGTGGTGGTGGTGGTGGTGCCCGTGGTGGTGGTGGTGCCCGTGGTGTTGCTCGTGGTGGTGGTGCCCGTGGTGGTGGTGGTGGTGGTCCCTGTGGTGGTGGTGGTGCCCGTGGTGTTGCTCGTGGTGGTGGTGCCCGTGGTGTTGCTCGTGGTGGTGGTGCCCGTGGTGGTGGTGGTGGTGGTGCCCGTGGTGGTGGTGGTGGTGGTGGTGCCCGTGGTGGTGGTGGTGCCCGTGGTGTTGCTCGTGGTGGTGGTGCCCGTGGTGGTGGTGGTGGTGCCCGTGGTGGTGGTGGTGCCCGTGGTGTTGCTCGTGGTGGTGGTGCCCGTGGTGGTGGTGGTGGTGCCCGTGGTGGTGGTGGTGCCCGTGGTGGTGCCCGTGGTGGTGCTCGTGGTGGTGGTGCTCGTGGTGGTGGTGGTGCTCGTGGTGCTCGTGGTGGTGCTCGTGGTGGTGTTGGTGGTGGTGGTGCTCGTGGTGGTGGTGTTGGTGGTGGTGCTGGTGGTGGTGCTCGTGGTGGTGGTGCCCGTGGTGGTGGTGGTGGTGCCCGTGGTGGTGGTGCTCGTGATGGTGGTGACCCAGAGGGTGGGGGCAGGTGGTCACGACGGCTCATGTGTCACAGGAGGTGGATGGGCGGCGAGATGGAACCGTAGTCCAACGCGAGTCGCATCATCGCGATATTGCCACATATATATATACAGACGCATTACGTTATTATTGTAAAACACCAACTGTATTTTCAGCCCTTGTCAACACACTGCTGTATTAAGGCCTTCCCCCAAACGCATCGTGGGAGTTGTATTACTTCACCGCGCTGGTCGTTGCGGGTTTGGTGAAGGAACATGGAATCCGGCTGGAGAAGGGTGGGAGGTGGTGGGGTGTAGGGGGGGGGGGTCAAGGACATCACTCACATCTGTCAAAAATAGCTTCGTAGCTCATCGAATTCCTCCTCCAGTATGAATCAATATTCTGATCCTGAAATATACTAATTGTCTGTGGTCGAGTGGGAGACGAGTCAGTGGCCACCTGCGTCACGAGGGGGAGATGCGGAGGGAGGGCCCCACGTGCGAGCGTGGCCGTGAGTTCCTCCAGACCACGAGACCGATCGTCACATCAACCAGGACGCCACCGCTGAATGGATCGCCACGCTATAGACACGCCCCACTGTGACGCGGCAGGGCGTCACAGCCCATTGTGACGCGCCTCGGCGTCACGGTCCCTGCACTGAGTCCACGTGCCACCTCCCATCCTGATTCACTTCGCCGCCGTGTTCATTCCGAGCGGCGTGTGCCACTCCCCACCTATTCATCAACACCCCTCCACCTCTCCCCCGTCCCCTTCACCACCGCAATCCCTAACCACCAGGACACCCCCGGGACGTGTCTGCATACACCTCGCCCCTCACCAGAAGAGCATCACACCTCCAAGGACAGCTTGGGCTGACGCGCGGCATTAATACAGGAGAGGTGTTGCATTGGGGTTTCAGTCCCTGAAATCCACCACCCCAGACACCCCCGCCCCCCACCAGGGTTATGAATCCTGGATGGACGCGCCGAGTCTTCTTCTGCTTCTACTCCATCCCTGCAGATCGTTTTGCGAGCCTCGCCTCCACTTATGTGTGTGTGTGTGGGGGTGGGGGGTGACGTGAAAAATCGTGACGCCCATGACCTGGACGCGAACTCGAAGGGGTGAACTCCGCTGCCCTGTCGGCATCCCGCCTGCCTCTGTCGCCGCTGCAGCTGCAGCGCGCCTGCCTGGACTCGTAGGGCCACAGGGCCACGGTCTCTCACGGGAGGCTGAGGGCTCGTCTCTCGGGAGGAGGGCTCTGCATGCCGCATTGGGATGTCTCAGCCAATTCAATGCATCTTGTGGTGCGCCTTCATCTGAGAGAACAGCGGGGAACGCCGTAGGAAAGTCCATCTCGCTGGGGGGGGGGGGGGTGGTGACGCACAGTACCACAGCCATCTCCTGGCCACACCTTGACACCCACACAGCCTGCAACACCTGGCAAGCCCTGGCGGTGGTCCAGTCCCTGCAAGTACTGAGCAGGCCCGGCCCCTGCTTAGCTTCCCCGAATCCATCGACATCGGGGAACCGATTCAGGGATAGTTTTGGTCGTTAGCAGTCGACAGCTGATACTCCGGTGTGATGGTGGTGGTGCAGCAGCAAAAACGTGCACGTACAGTACACCACCTACTGCATACAGTACACATACAGTATATACAGTACATACAGCGGTTGAAGCTCCATGTTCCTTAGGAACGAGACCAGAACGCGACGCGAGGAGTTTGGTCGCCCTCGGCGGCGTGTGGAGGCAATGGCCTTGTTCAGGTCACGTGTGTCGTTTGCCGCAGTTACTTGCTGGACCTCTGTGAGAAAGAGCTTCATAGCTCATCGGATTGCTCCGCAGGCGAAATAAAGATTCCGATTCTGAGATGTCACGCGCCACTGATGTTAGCCGTGATCGCGACTCAAACTCAGGCGGGCCGAGCAGCGCCGCCGCCACGTGTCTCGTCACATGCCGATTTACGAAACAAATTAAAATAAGAAAAAATTAAGTTTTATTTAAATAAATAAAGCGGTCTTCAACAAAATCATCATAATCATAATAATAAGTTGATTATTATGATGACGTGATGAGGAGCACGATTTATTTATTATTTATTTAGCGACTAAACACGGTGCTGAAGACGAATCGTCCGCAGCGAGGGCGTCCTCCCGCGAGGCGCTCCTCCTCCAGCCCGCGGCTCGCCACGCCTCGTGCCTCGCGCTCCCCTCCCCCCACGAGTGTCGTCTCGACCACCCCCCCCCCCATTGCATTCTCTGGACCCCCCCCCCATTGCATTCTCTGGACCCCCCACCGCCAGACTGTAAACCGCACGACGCACGAGAGAGGAAGAGGGGGGGGACAGCCTCCCAAATCCCGAGAAAGGAAACCGCTCCCCGAAATTATCTCGAGAAATCGCGATAGATTGAAATTACAGAAAAAGAACGCACCACCCTCCCATCGCCGTGAGCCTTGAGTGAGATACCCCCCCCCCTCCCCAGCGGCGCGCTCCGTGAGAGTCCCGCCGACAGAAGCCGCGGAGACTCCCCCATCGACCTTCCCCCACTCCACTCCCCAGCGAGCAGCTCCGACAGCTCCCCGACTTTGCCACTGAAGACATCCCCTCCCGGTGCTTCTCGACAGACGCTCCGGGTGTTTTCTTGCTGCTGCTGTTGTTGTTGTTTACGTCAGTAGCGACGCTGCATTCTATTCAGTATGCCCATCATGTTCACGACGTCGTCGTTTGGCCGGGAGATGATCTTCGATTGTCTCACCAGGAGGAAGGAGGGGGAGTGATCTCGTTCGTTAACGCCGCCCGAGATCGATATTCTAACGCGATCGATTTGCAAAGATGCGTCGACGCGTGTAAGCGGAAGACAAGTTCACCAAAACCCACTTGCTGTACTGCCATCTCGAGGCGAGCCGTCGACCCTCGCCTCCAAATGCCGGGTCACGGGAATGCGCGCCGTGACCCTGACTCGTGCCAGCGTTTTGTCCATTGTCCTGGACGATGAAGGCGCAGCCCTGCAATGACTACAAGCTGCCTGTAAGATAGGCAGATCACAAGCATGCTGATGTCAATAATACTTTGTGTGCCCTAGACGGAGCGACGGAGACGCGAGGCGAGACGCCTGAGCGCGTTCACCGCTGCCCACGAGCACCTTGACAAGAGGTAACGTTCCAGGCAGTGCCTCGAGACGCAAATCGGCCTCCTCGGCTGTCACGCTCGCCACGACGTCTTCCTTGGAAGGACGTGAGAGTTCCCCCCCCCCCCCCCCACACACTTTAAACTTAAAAAAAACTATTTTTATTTTAGCAGTTAAGGTCCGCTGAGCTGTGTAGCTTTTTTCCAGAAGCGCCCTGGCCATCACAAATGATAGCTCAACGAAGTGGCTCATCACGTGGACATTTATAGCAGCCAAATACTGTAAACGCGTGTCGGTTATACATGTGGAGGGGAAACCCCGAGGATCCGGAGGGAAATCCACGCGACCCCAGCGAGAACACGCAAACTCCAACTACACAGGCGTCATCAGGGTCAGGATCGAGCCCAAGCCCTCCTGCATACCAGGCGAGGTAGTTAACATCGCGTCCCCACAGCGCCCCTCTACCTCTGCCATCGTTACGACTGCCGCGGCCGGAGATCGAACCAGCGACCCGGCGCAATGCCGAACTCCATAGCGCTTGAGATCACTGTGGCAGTATCCCTCTCGATGTTGTTTGAGATTTTGTTTACAATGTGCAAATTATCAACCACCATCATCAGCACAGACTCGTCACGTCATCGGGAAGACATTGATGTATACATTAATCAATATTGCTTCATAGCTTCCATTCAAATAAAAATAAACACGAAAAGATTGACATTGTACATGAGCTGCGTGCATTTGCTGGTAATGCGTTGTATCGTGCACGGAGCAGCTAACTGCCTGTCGTAGGATTATTACCCGTGTTGCCTAATCGGATTACGAGTAATAATAATGATGATGATGGCTCGTGTTGTATCCAGCAAGCCGGTGGAATGGGAACGCAGCGGGTTGGTGAACCGTGGCGGGGGAGGGGTGACTTGGACCACTCGCCACTGAACTTCATCCGTGGGCAGGAGTCAAGCTCCGGTCGTAGGCTCCATCTCTGCGTGGAAGGAGCGCTGTGGTTTGCTGCACGATGCGCGCTCGCGTATTGTTCACGACAGCTGGAGCGCACTACGAATTGGACCTCGTTGACTCCAATCAAAAGTTCTTATCAAGGGGCTGCGTACACTCACAACAAGAGGAAGGTCCCCCGTACATAGCCTGGGCTGTTCGCGAGCAGCTACTATACATGCCGGGAACGGCACACGGGGTGGGTGGGTGGCCAGCGCTGTTCACACACTGAAACAGGAACTCATTTTAGGCTGAATCGACCTAGGAGAGTCCCTGGACCGGTTCAGATTATCGTCAACGGTGTTGGCCGTGAGGGGGAATTAAACTCAGGGGGCCGGATTCATAGCGAAAGTTGCCTAACCGCTGCGCCACCGCTCCCCACTCACACGGTTTAGTCAGCGGGCCCAAGTCGCGTCTCCATGTGTCCTGTTTTGCGCTCTTCATGAACGTGCTTTGTGTTTATTTTCGAGGTCCCGTGTGGATTGTGCCAACTTGCAAGGGCCAATTGCGATACGAAAAAAAACCGTGGCGTAAAACCCGCAGCATATAAAGCAGAATGTGTCCTGCTGTGTGTGGATTTTATTTTTGAATCGGTTTTAAATAGGAAGCCTTTTACAAGCAATTCGGAATAACTCGTCGGGTGGTCGCGATTTATGAGTGCTCATCAGAAGACGAGGCTGGGAAAGACGCCAGATGCCTTTTTGTATTTAACAAGTGGAGACAATTCCACTCCATAAATCATTAGCGTCGTGAGTTGCGCATTGCCAAATCTTAGTATTTTGTTGTTGATGATGTTGTTGCTGTCAGCAGGCGTGGTGCTGGCCACCAGCCGCCTCGTGCGCCGTGACGGCCTTAATCGGTGCTGACGAACAGCGAGCACTTGCCCCAACAGTCTGTCGAAGGCTATACGGGGAATCTTTGTCTTTTGATGAGCGCATCACTACGACAGGCAGGTTGACAGCTGCGCTTGGGAGCGCATTGTGTGTGTGCGCGTGTGTGTGTGTGGTGTGTGTGTGTGGTGTGTGTGTGGTGTGTGTGTGGTGTGTGTGTGGTGTGTGTGTGGTGTGTGTGTGGTGTGTGTGGTGTGTGTGTGTGTGGTGTGTGTGTGGTGTGTGTACGCGTGTGTGTGGTGTGTGTGTGTGCGCGCGTGTGTGTGTGGTGTGTGTGTGTGTGTGCGCGTGTGTGTGGTGTGTGTGGTGTGTGTGTGTGTGTGTGGTGTGTGTGTGTGTGCGCGTGTGTGGTGTGTGTGGTGTGTGTGTGTGCGTGTGTGGTGTGTGTGTGTGTGTGGTGTGTGTGGTGTGTGTGTGCGCGTGTGTGTGTGTGTGTGGTGTGTGTGTGGTGTGTGTGGTGTGTGTGTGTATGGTGTGTGTGTGCGCGCCGGCTCAACACTGCACGCGCTTCTGGGTAGAGAGCACGCCGGCTCACGACGACCGGCGTCGCGCCAGCAGCGAGAGCGAGATGCCAGACGGTGCCGGTGACAGCCGCCGTCATTGCGGGGAGCTCTGCATCCAGCATTCGATATAAAGGGCGGGAAGGGTCGGAGCAGCTGCTGATGCTGATGATGATGATACCGATTATGCTGATGATGATGCTGATATTTATGATGCTGCTGATGATGCTGATACTTATGATGCTGACGATCATACTGACGATGCTGATGATGATATTTATGATGCTGCTGATTATGCTGCTGCTGATGATGCTGCCGCTGATGATGATCGTGATGACATTACAAGCTTTGCAGAGTCGTACCTAAGCAGAAATGCTACTCCAGTCGAAGACAATGAATAGTCATCGAGAGACGTCTAGAGCTGACTTCCTTCTTAGAGAACAGAGAGCAACTGCGCCTGGGGCAGTCGTCTTCCTGGTGCAAGGAGGAACCAAAACGCGTCCTTGCGCCTTAGAGCAGCCGACTCCTTCTGCCACGGTGAATTCTCGGGAGAAAAATAACGTCAGCCAATTCTATACCCCATGGGGATCAGCGTGCTTGAACGGGATGCGTTGTGACTGTGTTGCTACTCCACGTGTTGTTGTTGTTGTTGATTCGCGATGCTGCTGCCATGGCAGGCCTGACTGATCATCTCGAGGCAGCACGGTGGCTAGGAGATGTTACCTCCCTCGACTGGTAAGCAGGAGGTCGTAGGTTCGGTCTGTATATTTGGAGTTTGCGTCTCTCTCTCTCTCTCTCCCCGTGATCGCGTAGATTTTCCTCCGCGTCCTCCGGGTTTTCCCTCGACGTTTAGAACCAACATCGCGCGTTCATAGTATTTGTCTGATTTAAATTGGCACCTGATAAGCCACTTCATTTAGCTGTCATTGTCAGGCTGCTGCTGAACAAGAGGGCCTTGCCTGGTAAACAAATGTAGCTTAGTTAAAAAAAAAATTGTTGATCTTGCTATCTCCTGAATACGTGCTTACCATCATCACTTTGTCCACTATATCGTGAACACACGTGAGACTTGTAATGACGCAACAACCTGCCGATCCATAATGATAACAGCAACAATACTGCAGAGTTGCTGTGGGTGAGTAGAATCGTTTTGACTTGAGCTGATGAGCATATTCGTCTCTTAATACAAGAGAGTATTTGGGTGATGCCGCTGCCTCACTTGGCAGTGATGCACAAGTACAGTCAACAAACCACAATCATCAGCAGCACATCCGTCAATGATACTGCGTGTTTGTGTAGTCTTGGGAAGAAAAAAAAGAAAAAGAAACAACGTTTCGGTCAATGGCCCTTCTACATCGTCCATATGTGCTTGTTATTTATTATATAATGTTTTTATCTGAAGGCAGTGATACCGACGATGTGTTGACTGTGTAATGTTTTAGCTGCGCAGCTGCTGATGGAACGGCCGATCGGAGTCGACTCGTGTGGAGGTCTACGCCAAGATCACGGCGAGCGCTGAGAAGTCACCGACACAGCCTCGTGAGAGCCGTGAAGGGCTCGCACCACACTGCTGGGGCCAATCACGTGGGGGGCCGGACTCTGCAACGCCCCGATAATTCACTTGATGATGATGATGGCGATAATACGACACTTTACATTTTGACCTAAAACCTTTCGTGACTGCAGAAATCCATGTTATTTAGTCCTGTCGGTAAAGGCACGAAGATAGAAAACATTTTAAAGTAAATGAAATAAAAACTACGACGTTTCGATCACAACACAAGCGGTCGTCATCAGTTTTTATTTTATTTACTTTTATTTGTTTCTGTCTACGTGACTTTACCGAAAGAGCCAAAGAGTATGATAATCCACTTTGTTGAGCTATCATTTGTGACCAGGTCGCTTCTGAAAAAAAGTTAATACCTCAGTGAGCTTTGCCGGGTAGGATGGGGATGGTTTAGTTGTTGTATGTGTTTGTTTTTGGATGATTAGTTGACCTCTCTTGAACTTTGCACCCCTGCCGTGTTTTTGTACTGCTGTTGTTGTTGTCACGTTCCCACCCCGTGCCCCTTAGTGGACATCTGCGACAAAGAGCTTCATAGCTCATCGGCTTCCTCCAGTCTAGATACACAGTCTGATTGTGATATGATGATGATGATGTGCATTACAGAAAGAATACCCCACCCGCAACTCCCCCCCCCCCCCCATCGTACCCCGTGCATAATCATGTAAACCAATTCTCATACGAATGCGAGACGCGCTGTAGCCACGCGACTTGCGGCGGAGTAGCGGCGATATTCCACAGATCCACGATATTCCACAGATCCACGATATTCCACAGATCCACGATGTTCCACAGATCCACGATGTTCCACATATCCTCGATATTCCACAGATCCTCGACAAGAGGAGGCGACATGAACTCTGAGCCTCGCGCGGTCCGTTCGTGAAACGTGAACAAGATCATTCACAACGTTCATCATATTGAATGTAAAGATGATGAAGACGTGTTCCTACTCACGGTCAGACACTTCAACACACTCGTCAACAACATTTTGGTCTTCAAGGTAACATATATATACTGTATATGTTATCAAAGTTATATATATAGGACACCTTATATATTAGCGGCGAAGTGTTGAGTACTGGCTCGTATTCATAGCAATGGCCCTTTTACGTGCCATGAAGAAGGTGCATTGCCCGAAACGTCGCCGATTATATATTGTATGTAACCAACGTTGACGACGCGTGTGTTGAGTTTGTTGTTGTTGTTGTTAATCGTGTTCGTGGTACAACTCCCAACGCAGCAGCAGCAGCAGCATCTTCAAATCACTGTTCACCTTCCCACCGTCGGAGACGTCTCCTCTTGTCCCTCGGAGAGTTTCGCCCCCAAAAAAACCCCCGCCGTGTCCCGCCGTCAGCCTCGACACGTATTCGTTTTTTTTATTTTAAATACAAAACTAAAACCAGAAAAATACCCCCATCCCCCTGCACCCCCCTCCCTCGTCCATCGCCTCGCGAGACTCACACTTTCGTCTCCATGCCGTCCACCAGCAGGGCGCAGTTATTGTTCCTCGAGCCGCCGTCGGGAAAGCGCCCCACGCTCACGGTGAGCCGCGTCCGAGCGCGGTGGGCCGCGCCGTCGGCGGCGGCGTCGTCGTCGTCGTCAGTGGCGAGTCCCGACGAGTTTGGGTCTCCCGACTCCGTGCTCGAGTCCGTCTCGGCCTCCAGGCCCTGGGCGCTGCTGGGGCGGCGCTTCCGCGGCGTTCCGCTTCCCTGCGACGAGCGCGGCCCCACGGCACCTAAAGAGCCTCCGCCGCCACCACCGCCTCCACCGCCTCCGCCGCTACCGCCGCTACCACCGCCGCCACCGCCGTGGACTTTGACCGCCGAGTCGTCGTTGTCCGTCTCGCGGTGGTAGAAGTAGTTGAAGTTGGAGACGATCACGGGCACGGGCAGCGCGATGGTGAGCACGCCCGCGATGGCGCACAGCGAGCCCACGATCTTGCCGCCGATTGTGACGGGCCTCATGTCGCCGTAGCCCACCGTGGTCATGGTGACCACGGCCCACCAGAAGGCGTCGGGGATGCTGGTGAAGTGCGACTCGTCGCTGTCCGCCTCGGCGAAGAAGACGGCGCTCGAGAAGAGGATGACGCCGATGAGGAGGAAGAAGATGAGCAGGCCCAGCTCGCGCATGGAGGCGCGCAGCGTCTGGCCCAGGATCTGCAGCCCCTTGGAGTGGCGCGACAGCTTGAAGATCCTGAAGACGCGCACGAGGCGGATGACCCTGAGGATGGCGAGCGACATGGCGTGCTGGCCGCCCGGCGAGGAGGAAGACGACGGGGAGGGGAGCGCGGTTCCGCCGCCACCGCCACCGCCTGCCACCGCCACCATCACCGCCACCATCGCTACCGCCATGCGCGCTCTGGTCTGCGAGCTCCGTGCCGAGCGTGATAAAGTACGGCAGGATGGACACGATGTCTATGACGTTCATGACGTCCTTGAAGAAGGCCGACTTGCTGGGACACACGAGGAAGCGCACGACGAGCTCCAGGGTGAACCAGACGACGCACACCGTCTCCACCACGAAGAAGGGGTCCGTGAAGGCGCTCAGCGGAGCCGCCGCCGCCACGACGCTCGGAGGCAGCGGCGAGGAGGACGACGAGGGCGGCACGCGCGGGTGCACGGGGGACCCTGGAGGCGGCGAGTTGCTGCTCACGACATCGGCCGACTGCACGTGCTGCTGCTGCTGCTGCTGGTTGTTGTTATTGTTGTTGTTGTATGCGGCGGCGGCGGCGGCGGCGTCGCGCCTCTCGTCTCGGAACTGCGGCAGCGTCTCGAGGCAGAAGACGATGATGGAGAGGACGATGACCGCCACCGACACGATGGCGATGGCGCGCGCGGGCGCCGAGCTCTCGGGGTACTCGAAGAGGAGCCACAGCTGGCGGGCGAGGGGCGCGCGCGGCAGGACGCGCTCGGCCTCCTCGGGCGCGCAGCCCTCGTCCTCGCGGTAGCGCGCCATCGCCTCGTCGCCCAGCTCGTAGAAGCGCAGCTCCTCGGCGAACACGTCCACGGGCACGCCGGCGGGCCTGCGCAGGCGGCCGCGCGACTGGTAGTAGTGCAGGATGGAGTCGAAGCTCTGGCGGTTGCGGTCGAAGAAGAACTCGTTGCGCAGCGCGTCGAAGTAGGGCGCTCGCTTGCGCGGGTCGCCCAGCAGCGTGCGCGGGAATCGCGCCAGAGTGCGCGCGTGCGTCTCGAAGCGCAGCCCCGACACGTTGATGGTGAGCCGCTCGCCCGCCTCCGGGAACCCGCCGGGGTCGACGCCGCCGCCGAAGCCGCAGCTGCTGCCGCTGCTGCCGCCGCTGCTGCTGCCGCGATGCTGCTGGTGATGGTGGTTGTGATGGTTGTTGTGCTGCTGTTGCGGCTGCTGCTGCTGCTGCTGCGGTTGTTGCTGCTGCTGCAGGTTGTTGTGGTGGTGGTGGTGGTGGTTGTTGTAGTGCTGGTAGTAGGGCTCGCACGCAGCCGCGTCCAGCAGCAGGACGTCGAGCGCGTGCGGCGTCAGCACCGCGTGGCCGTGCGGGGCGCGGCAGCCGCCGAATCCTCGCGACCCCCCGGGACCTCCGCCGCCGCCGCCGCGGTGCCCATAGGGGCCGAGTCCTCCGCCCGTGTCCTGCACGCTCACCATCGCCACCTCCATCGCGGCGATAGCCACGGCGACGAGGAGGAGGGTGGTGATGGTGGTGATGGTGGTGATGGTGGTGATGGTGATGATGATGAATTCTCCTACCCCATTGAAGGAGGGTGGCGGAGCGCGGCTGTGGCCGCTTCACGCGTGGATGAAGTCAAGCGAGCGACATGAGACGTCTTCGTCTGTGGCAGCCTCCGTCTTACCCCCCCCCCTCCTCCCCAACCGCGGCCAGCCCCCCACCCCCTCTGTGTGTGAGTCTTTGTGTGTGTGTGTGAGTCTTTGTGTGTGTGTTGAGTGTGTGAGTGTGTGTGAGTCTTTGTGTGTGTGTGTGAGTCTTTGTGTGTGTGTTGAGTGTGTGAGTGAGTGTGTGTGAGTGTGTGAGTGAGTGTGTGTGTGAGTGTGTGAGTGTGTCTGTGAGTGTTTGTGTGAGTGTCTCTTTCTGTCGCTGGGACGATCTCGAGGTCGTTGCGGTGAGAAGTTGATTGGGACAGGATGTTGTCTCCAATGCACCCTGCAATAGAAACGAGAGAGATTGCATGACCCGGGGTTGTAAATGGAGCGATTCTCTCTCTGTGTATGTCACTCACACACACACACGAAGACAGTCTTATGACACAGACACACAAACGCACACCTGTGCGCAGTCGTGCCTGCACAGGTGAGAGTACTTGCACACGTCAGGAAGTCACACACGCGCGAAAACAGCCTCACAACACAGACGCACACACGTGCGCACAGGTGTACAACTTATTCTACATTGCAAACTCATTTCTTAAAATAAAACAAATTGCGTCCAGTTTGTTGCCCCGATTAGCGCCGTTGGCTACGTACGGTGCGAAAGAAGTTCAACATACAGACACGCACGTGCAGTACGACAGGTGAGAATATTCGCTGCGGGCTCTGTTGACCCCTGGGTTGTCTCCTCCGAGGGCGCGATTCGCTTTCGTTGACATTTGTGTGCCGGGTGTCGCGGCCGACTCCAGGCGTCGTCCGAAATTCGAGGGGGAGGCGGCCCCTCCTCCTCCTCCGCGGAGGGGGCCGATTCGTCAGTAAACTCTTTCCGGCCGGACGTTCCCCGCTCCAACGAGGATAGTTGGAGGAGACGCGTGGCAAGCATCAATGACCGCTAGTATTTATACACGTGAGCGAGAGACACGCGTGCGTCAAATTGGCAAGAGGCGATGTGACATTGGATGCGTTGGCGCGGAGGTGTCGTGGGGGGTGATGGGGGCGGCGGATACCCCCCTCGCCCCCCCCCCCCTCGTTTGGTGGAGGCGCGTCTCGTGTGACAGACGCGAGGCTGCAATGAACGCGAATTAAAAATCGTGAGAAGGAAATCGACCGCCGAGCCCCGGTTCCGCCCCCAGATCGCGACTCTCATCTTGTAGCTCAATAACAATAATCATAATAACCCTTAACGCCGTTGTGGAGGTTCTCAACAACAAGACTAAGGTAGTAAGCCTGCTGACACAACTCCGCACGGCATTGTGGGAGTCCGTAATCCGCACGGCCTTCTGGGAGCGCGAACTTTCATCGGCGTTGATTTCAAGGCACGCGGGCAACGCAAAACATAAAACTCTGGGCCGGTTTCCACACTCGGTGTCTCAACGGCAGAGGGGCAGGCTTCGCTTATCGAATCAACGCCTCAACCTCGTCACCGCCGTCGTTGTGGACAATGTCTCCTGAATATATCCGTCTCCCCGCACACAAACATGAACTTGGTTTATATATATACAGATTGTTGTCGTTGCGTGGGTTGCCGTCTTCCGTTAGGGCAGACGGTGCCATTCGTCACACCGACGCACACGACGTGCGACTCGGAGCCCAGAGTGGGACCGTGGTCACCGGTGTCAAGCTGCCGCTGACGCAGCGACGCCACTCGCTCCGGCACGCTGCGGTCACTCACCCGCAGTGCTGCACACATCCATGGACGTTGAACTTCTTTCGCACCGTACGTAGCCACCCGTGCTAGTCGGAGGTGCGGGGGAAGGACAATAAACTAAACGCAAAAGGCAGTTCTCAAGAAATGAGTCAAAGTGCTTAGCTCCGGCGGCTTCCTGATGTGGGAAGCAGGAACGTTCCAGACGACAACAGAAGGGCATCTGAAGGCACGCGATGCAGTGACGGCCGTCTTTATTTGATGGTTCACTTCACGTCGCTGCGAGGACGAGCGGAGTTCGCGTGGTGATGGTTGATGCTCCTTGACGAGCCCAGCAAGGTGTTGTGGTTCATTCGTGGCAAGCACTTTGTGGAATGGTCGTGGGATGTTGACTACCTCGCCTGGTGTGCAGGAGGGCGTGGGCTCGATCCCGACCCTGACGCCTGCTGCGGTGTATTTGGAGTTGGCGTGTCTCTCTCCCACCCGCTTGTGGTATGTCTGCTGTAATACATTCCCACGTGATAGGCCACTTCGTTGAACTATCATTTGTGGCCAGGTCGCTGCTAAAAAAAAGGGCTACCTAGCTCAGTGGGCCATACCTGGTAAAATAAAAAAAAACTAGTTAATGTATAGTCAGTGCAGTTAAAGTTTACCGATAAGACCTTAATATACAAGGGATCACAGAGCTTGGGCATCTCACCGCGCGGCCGCTGCCGCCTTCCTGCTCGTCTGCGGTTCATCCTCCTGGCGACGCTGAGTCGCCCCCCCACTCCCACCCCCCGTCTCTGTCTCTGTGCGACAGCGAGTCCTCTACGACGGCGATGCTTTGCTAACAGTTGACATTATTTATTTATTATACCAAAGGGAAGCTCAGCGCGCCTTAGAGCACTTGTCGGGCTTTGAACCGCCCGCCGGCCCTCCCTCGGGAGGGGAGGGGGAAGTGAGGAAGGAAGAGGGGGGAGGGGAGGGGGGAGTGAGGAGAGGGGGGGAGGGGAAGTGAGGAAGAGGGGGGGAGGGGGAGGAGGCGCGGGGGGGGGCAGAGCGATCCGTCGCGGCACTGGCCACGTGGCATGGCGCCTGTGGACGCACAAAGACCCCCCCCCCCCCCCCCGCTGTTTGTAGCCCTGTCGGCTGCCCACAACAGCGCTGGTTAGCGAGCGCCTATTATACACACATGGTGGTGGTAGTGGTGGTAGTAGTGGTGGTGGTAGTGGTGGTAGTGGTGGTGGTGTTGGTAGTGGTAGTGGTGGTAGTGGTGGTGGTAGTGGTGGTGGTAGTGGTGGTAGTGGTGGTGGTGGTAGTGGTGGTAGTGGTGGTGGTGGTAGTGGTGTTGGTAGTGGTAGTGGTGGTAGTGGTGATGGTCGTGGTGGTAGTGGTGGTGATGGTCGTGGTGGTGGTGGTAGTGGTGGTGGTGATGGTGGTAGTGGTGGTCGTGGTGGTGGTGGTGGTGGTGGTGATGGTGGTGGTGGTAGTGGTGGTGGTAGTAGTGGTGGTGGTGGTAGTGGTGATGGTAGTGGTGGTGGTGGTAGTGGTGGTAGTCGTGGTGATGGTGGTAGTGGTGGTAATCGTGGTGATGGTGGTGGTGGTAGTGGTGGTGGTGGTGATGGTGGTGGTGTGATGTTGCGTGAGGTTCACCGGCGTGCCGCCTGGCTCGGTGCTGATGTCCGCGTGCGGACAGACACCGACCCACAGCGGCCGCTCGCTGTTTATTTTAGACTCGCGTCAGGGATGGGGGAGGCCGTGTGTAGTGAGAAGCAAGGCGGTTGTTATAGAGATGCTAGAGGGCGGCGGGCGGGCGGTGTGAGCCAGATCCGAGGAGGAGGGGGGGGGTCCTTGAAAGGGCCGAGGGACTGATGGCCCCAGACCATCTCCTTGGTTCCATCAAACTCTGAACGCACGTTGTTGCTGGACGCCGAACAGAGCGAGTGACGGATTGATCTGCGTTCGTCTCCCGTGAATTCTGCTCTAACTCCCCCCCCCCCCCCCGCATTCTGCGAAGTGTACTTGAAGCATTTAGCAGGGGCTGCTGTAAGGGGTTGGGGGGAGCTGAGGCCCCTCCACAAGCAAACGAGCCGAACCACCAACATCGCTCACGGAATCCTACTCCGGGTCGATCGAGCCTCGTCCACGTTGCTGTGCTGCAATCTCGTGGCCGCCTCGCAGCCCTGAATGGCGCGCCAGGGGCGACACGTGCTCACGGATACAGCGGCGCGCGCGTGTGTGCACACCTGTGTGCGCGTGTGTGCACACCTGTGCGCTTGTTGCACGTGCGATAACACCTGTGCATAGGTGTGCGCGCGCGTGTGTTCACACCTGTGCACGTACCTACTCGCGTGCATCTGCCCGTGCCAGGGACCACGTGTGTGCATCGCTCTGAGTGACCTAACTCCCCAAGCAACCCTGGTGCTACCAAGTAAATAAATATATAATCAATAGGAACAACACGAATCGACTGCCATTTATCAATGCACTGCTTGATGAAAGTCCGATTTCATACCGTGTCGGTCACGTGGGTTGCTTGACCATACTTCACCCGCAGCGCTGTGATGTCGGGAACCGATGCAGATGTCACTCGCCGCGTGATTTCGCCGTGGCTGGGGATCGAACTCTCAGCGGTGAGCGCTAACCGCTCTGCCACCGCTCCGCGCCGGTGCCGTCAAAACCACCACGTGTCCCTAGCGTCTTTTACCTTCTCTGTCTCTCTCTGTTTCTTTGTCTATCTCTGTCTGTCTCTCTCTGTTTCTCTGTTTCTCTCTCTCTGTCTCTCTCTCTGTCTCTCTCTGTCTCTCTGTCTCTCTCTCTCTGTCTCTCTCTGTTTCTCTGTTTCTCTCTCTCTGTCTCTCTCTGTCTCTCTCTGTCTCTCTGTCTCATCGATCTCTCCCTACCGTCCTCCTCCTTCTCGTACCTTTTCTCTTCCCACGTTGCTCGTGCCCACGCTTTCTCTCCCCGCTCGGACTCAACGATCCCGCACCTCCTCCACCTCCTCTTCTCTCCCCACGTCTACGAGACCCCCAGCTCGCTCGCCCGCTCCTTCTCTTCCCCCTCGTCCCCTTCTGTTCACAACCTGCTCCTCCGCGCGCCGTCGTCAGCACGCGTTCTCTGTGCCTCGTCAAGGACTTCTCAAGGCTCGGAATCAGTGCAGAGAACGGCGCGGTCCCGGACTGACGAGTGCCAATGCCAATACATTCACAGGGTGCGCTCCTTCTCCCACTTAACCTCTCACTCTCTCTCACATTCACTCCCTCTATCAGTCAGACATCCATGTCTCCCCCCCCCACCTATCTCTCATATCATGTAATCATCTCGTCCCCGTTTTACATCTCAGACGGCACCTGGTAGTGCGCTGATGTTCATCTCCCCGTATCTGTTTACAAATTCCCTTCCTCGATACCACGCGATATCTACCTCCTGTTCTACATCTCCCCCCCCCCTCCCACTCTTTCTCTCTCGTCTCCTCTTGCTTCCTCACCCTTTAATGCCCTCTCTCGCTGGGGCTCTACCGCTCCCTGCGTCTCTATCACCCCAACTGATGTCCGGTCCTGCGATCCTTTCTCAGCCCGCGTTCCGTCTTGCTCTACCCACTCGCGACTCCCTGTGCTGTCGTATAGGGGGGTGCGGGGCAGCTGACACCGTGACGCTAAAGCGCGCCCCCCCCCCCCCAAACGCGGGGCCCGGGGCAGTCGTCCCAATTCAGAGACCCATATACTCGCAGAGACCCATAGACTCACACAAAGATCCATAGACTTATACAAAAACCCATAGACTCACACAGAGACCCATAAACTCATACAAAGACCCACATACTGACACATATATCCATAGACTCGTATAGAGACTCACAGACTTACACAGATACCCGTAGACTCACACAGAGACCCGGAGAAACATCACAAGGGAATTGCCATTCCACGCTTTTCTTTTGAGCCCAAAAACTTCTCATTATTTGCATAGACTCGTCTGCCCAATATCTGCGTGTGTGTGTGAGTGTGTGTCTCGCCCTTGCTTGCCTGTCTCTCTGCCTGTCTCTCTCTCTCTCACTTGCCTGTAACGCGCATCGCCACCCAGCCTCACACCACCGGCTCGCGATAGGAGGGTGAGAGGGGGCCGAGGGGGTGGTCATCATGGGGAAGGGTGTGTGTGTGTGCTCTAGGGAGACAAAGGCGGCCGGGCGTTGTGCTGGCCAACCACCCCCTCGTATTCCGTGCCGGCCTTCATAGGTACTCGTTAACAGCACTTGCCCCAACAGTCTGTTAATGATATACGGGGTATATTTGTCTGTGTCTTGTGTGTGCAGAATATGATAGTGGCGTCATCTCGGCATGCACAGCATGCTGGGAATCCCGTTATATGTTGCTGATGTGAGTCAAAGCCTCTCTCTGATCAATATAGAGCGTTTGGACGCTGCTGCGCTATCATTGGCCATGGCAATTCCACGTTTCTATGACGGGGGGCGGGATTTTAATAAAGACAGCACTCTTAATTTGTCAGACAGCCGTGGCAAGCCGATTGATTCCCTTGACCCCTGACAGATGTTGATCCGAGTCAAGGCCCCAAACGAGATTCAACCGGCGACCTTCCTCTGACTGTGAGCTTCGTCGCAATTGTAGCTCATCAGCAGCAGCAGCATCCTACACGGTGCCACATCGCCACCAGGTCGATTACAATCATTATTGACATTGTTATCGATATGCACCGAGGTGGTGATGATTCGTACATTGGACTTGAAAGGCGAGAGAGGGAAGCGAGAGAGTCAACGTCTCGTGCGGCCACCCTGCCGCTCGAACCTCCGCGGTTTCAACCTTCCACGCCGCCAATTGTCGACCATCAAACCGAATCGGGACCACGTGGCCGATGCCGCCACACGACGTCACGAATGGCGCCGTCAAAGATTCGGCGGCCTGCGAGAGTGCGGCCACGAATCCCGAAGACGTCGACCGCGTCGTAAACACGCGATCCACTCTGCTTCTGAACAGACAAATGACTGGATAACAACATCTAACATACAATGTTTAATCTGCTGTTATTAGCCCATGCGAAAGAAGAAGTCCATCGGGCTTGCACTGCAGCCGTCGTCCAGTTCGATCTCGCACGACTGCCACGTTTCTTCGATTCTCCGACTTCCCCCTCACCCGCAACCTCCCCATCCACCACCCCAACCTCTGTGCACCAAGCCGAAGAGGTGGACACAGCCACGGGCAGTTGGTCGGCAGGCCACGTGTGGTGGGGTACAGTGCTCGTGGACTACTCACACCTCTTCCGGCTATACGTCTGGCCAGCGTGAAGAGTAGGCCAAATACACTGTAGATGCCCACTCTCTCGCTCTCTTTGTAGAGGCGCTCTCTGGAGACAACTCCATCAATGTGTCTGTGTCGGGTGGAGGAGGGTGTACAACACATACATTCTACTCACACAATCTGACCCCCCAACTCCACCACTCCTGAAAAATGTATCAATTACGAATATGTAACCAGACATGGCAGAAAAGTAAACAACTGACAAAGCCACCACGACTACAGACTGGCAATCCGCCTGGAGTTTCATAGCCCCGTGTCTCCTGGGGAGGTTGCGGAGTTCAGAATATGATTATTTATACTGCAGGAGGAATCCGATGAGCTATAAAGCTATTTTTCACAGATGTCCAGTAGGGGCGGGTAAGAACGTTACGAACGACTCGTTTTATATAACCAGGTAAAGCCCACAGAGCGATACAGCTCTTTTTAAGAAGCGACGTGGCCACAAATGACAGCTCAACGAAGTGGCCTATCATCATCGCGTGGGAATCTACAGCAACCAAACACTCTAAACGCGTGATGCTGATAATAAATGTGGAAGTAAAAACTGGAGGAAACGGAGGACGAATCCACGCGACCACTGGGAGAGAGAGAAGTACACACACACACTCTAAATATACAGCAGCAGGCGTCAGGGTCGGGATCGAACCCACGATCTCCTGTATAGCAGGCGAGGTAGTTAACATCTCCTAGTCACAGTGATGATGATGATGATGATGAAAGACAGAGTACACACACTCCAAATAGGCAGCAGCAGGCGTCAGGGTCGGGATCGAACCCACGACCTCCTGTAGATCAGGCGAGGTAGTTAACATCTCGGCACCGCGATGCCCTAACAAGAAGTGGGGGGCGGGGTGGGCGGGCTTGGGGTGGGGGTAAGGGTGTCGGGGTAAAGGTAGGAGTGTGGGGGTAAGGGTGTGGGGGTCAGGGTGTGGGGGTAAGGGTGTAAGGGTGTGGGATAAGGGTGGGGGTGTGGAGGTAAGGGTGGGTGTAGGGGTCAGGGTGGGGGTGTGGGGTAAGGGTGGGGGTGTGTGGGTGCAGGCTCCCTACAGGGGCAGCACGGGGTCCGGGCGGCTGGGCGCTGAGTCGCGGGCGACTCTGCCGCACGGGGCGACCCCGTGGCGTGCCGGGGTCGCCCCGTGGCGTGCCGGGGTCGCCCCGTGGCCGAGCGCGCCGCTCGGTATCGAGCCCCGGCACCACGGAGCCGCGCGGCGTCCAGCGGCGACAGCGGCGGCGCTTCCGTCGCTTGGTGGCTAGGAGATGTTGACTACCTCGCCTGTATACAGGAGGTCGTGGATTCGATCCTGACCCTGACGACGCCTGCTGCAGTATATTTGGAGTTTGCGGTGTCTCTCTTCCCGTGGTCGCGTGGGTTTTTCTCCAGGCCCTCTGCAGTTTCCTCTCCACACTTAGAATCAACATCACGCGTTCAGAGTGTTTGGCTGCTTTACATTTCCACGTCATAGGGTGCTGAGCTGTTCATTATTTGCGGCCAGGTCGCTTCCGTAACAGAGCTACAGTATATATCTCAGTGGGTCTTAGATGGTAAAATAAAAAACAAAAATATTGTTTTAGTTGAATGTCCAAGTCTTCTCGTAGCTGGCCGCCGAGTGATCTGCGTTCTTGTACATCGAGCCCGCGGTAGCTTGCTCCATCGAGACCAGAGGACGGACAAAGTCGTCCCCACTTCACCGCTGGATGGCGAGCCTGGCACGGCACAGTGTACGTTGAACTTCTTTCGCGCCGTACGTAGCCAACCGACGGTAACGCCAAGCAAGGCTCAGACTTCCCGTCAGCGATGAGATGACGTCTCGCGCACATACGCAGGCTGGAGTGGTCGCGATCGTAATCGGCTCCCTCCCGGCAGGGGTGGAAATGGAATGACATCGCTCGGGGGACTTACACGTGGTGCGAAAAATGTTTCATAGCAGCGGTCGAATGACCCCCAAAAGTGAAAAGCTATGGTGTTATTTTATCGCGCCTATATAGAGAAACGCCATGATGTTATTTTATAGGGCATACATCGAGAAAAACCATGGTGTTATTTTTTATAGGGCACAGAAATAGAAAATCCACAATTTAGAGGTGATTAATTTGTTATGGAATTTTGAACTTCTTTCGCACCGTACGTAGCCAACCCAGCTATATTACTGTTTATATTGATGTAACCAATTGGCAGGGCATTTCAGTCCGAACACAGAAGAGTTCATACTCGCGTATGGAAACATTCTAAGTAGGTGGAAAGTTAGAGAGATGGAAAAAACACGTAATAATAATACTTTAAAAGATGAATGCTTGATTCCTGTCGGAACGCTGTCGGGGGTTCAAATGTCCTCTCACCCACCACGGCGTCCCGGGACATTTCCACCACTGCCTGCCAGCGTGCCTCGCACGGATTCCACGCTGCTCCCTGCGATCCAATACTATCTACAGAACTATCTACAGTACTATCTACAGTACTAGCTTCAGTACTATCTACGGCCACCCGTCCTGGAAAAGTGCGGTCCCAAGCGAGGCGTGGTGGCTATGAGATGTGAACTCCCTCGCCTGATATGCAGGAGGTCGTGGGTTCGATCCCTACCATGGCGCCTGCTGCTGTCTATTTGGAGTTTGGGTGTCTCTCTCTCTCCCCGTGGTTGCGTGGATTGTTCTCCGGGTCCTCCGATTGTTCTACTCCACATTTAGAATCGCGCATTCAGAGTGTTTGTCTGCCATACATTTCCACGTGATAAGCCACTTCGTTGAGTTATCATTTGTAGCCAGGTCGCTTCTGAAAAAGAGCTCTGTAGCTCAGTGGACCTTACCTGGTAAGGCCCATAGGTGCGACTCGCTAACAGCACTTGCCCTAACTGTTTGTTAAGGCTATACGGGGGATCTTTGCCTTTGCGGAGAGCGGTGGTCGAATGGTTAGCGTGCCTAGCTGCGGTCCCGATTATCTGGATCGGTCCTTGGGCCTCGACTAGGTGGGCTCAGCCTTACATGAGCATGTGTGCCTGGCACGATGCGTGTAAACATCGTGACAGAGGAGACAAAGGCGGCCGGGCGTGGTGTTGGCCCACCCACCCCCTATTTGGCAGAGTGGTGCTACAGTCAAGGTGTCTTCGCTCACAGGGGGATCGTAGCTGTCTTAAACAAATAAATATACATCACGTTTTAAACAAACATTGCCTCCGATATATCAATAAACACAAAACGCATTCGACACTAACGCCACGTGGTATTAGACTAAGCATACATATACTCGGTGACGTTTGGGCCATTTTTTTCATACCACGCAAAGATAAGAAGGGTCATTGTCCGAAACGTCGTCTATTAAACACAGAGGCCCTCTGGGTAAAGATATCTGACAGCCGAAGAACGCTGAACTGATACTCACATCCCAGTGCCGGATTTTCCTCGTAGCACAAGGAGCTACACATGTAGCTACTATACATGTAGCTACATGTGTAGCTACTACACATGTAGCTACTACACATGTAGTTACTACACATGTAGCTACTACACATGTAGTTACTACACATGTAACTACTACATATGTAGCTACTACATATGTAGCTACTACACATGTAACTACTACACATGTAGCTACTACACATGTAGCTACACATGTAGCTACTACACATGTAGTTACTACATATGTAGCTACACATGTAGCTACTACATATGTAGCTACTACACATGTAACTACTACACATGTAGCTACTACACATGTAGCTACACATGTAGCTACTACACATGTAGCTACTACATATGTAGCTACTACACATGTAACTACTACATATGTAGCTACTACACATGTAACTGCTACATATGTAGCTACTACACATGTGTAGCTACTACATATGTAGCTACACATGTGTAGTAGCTACGGGCCCCACACTTTGAAGGGCCCCGCGTTAAATGCTTTCAAGCTATCAATTCCGGTTCAGTGATTCTGCACTTGCTCTATTACTATAGTACTATACTGTCTTCTACTTTTATGAACGACTGGGTGTTTAAGGTTAGCGATTTGTCGTATTATATGGCTGTATAGCAAATGAAAATATACAATTACTTTACTATGCAAGTTAAACATTTGTGTTTTAATATTTGTGTGTTTTTTTTAATTTAGGGCCCCTTTATAACATCACATGCTACAGGCCCCGCGCTCGCTTCACCCGGCACTGACCCCCCCCCCATCGAACCCTCGGTGAAGCGGCGGCGAACTCTGCAAGCTCCGGCATGCAAACGCTGCGTAACATTTTGAAATCCATTAAGTAATTGTTAATCAATTAACAAACTACCGTGACCACGATATCCGCCGTGACCTGCAGAGGCACCGCTCACGTAAGTGGCGAGGGGTGGATAGTGGTGGGGGGAGGCAGCGCGCCCCTCCCCCCACACTGCACTGACCCCCCCCCCCCCACCGACTGCTCTGTAATAGAACCCACGTGTGTGTGTGTGTGTGTTCACGCGACTGCCCAGGCAGCCCACTTTCCCTCCTATTGGTGGCCAAAGCGGTGCCCTGTAAGGCGCGTTGGGCCCGCGACCCACGTGCTTCCCTTTGTCTCGGTGTACTGCAGTCCTCGCTTAACGCGTGTTCACGCAGCGCGTTAAAACATGTCGTCGCTAAACGCGGCACGTTTCAGGCACGCATCTGCCGCGTGGCTCTGCTATACTCTCAAGCTACGCGCGTTGTCGTACAGACGTCTCTGCGCACTTGTTCACGTCGTTCTGATTATGCAATGGAATTTGTCTGTTGGGGCAAGTGTTGTTTAGCGAGCACCTATGAAGGCCGGCACGGCACACCAGTGGGTAGGTGGCGATGTTTTCACACCGCACAAAGGTACTGGTTTGAGGCTGAGTCGACTTAGGGGTAAGCCGTGAGCGGCAATCGAATTCTGGTAGCTGGGTTCGTAGCGCAGCGTAGCGCTAACCGCTCCACTACCGCACCTTACAACAACAACAACAGACACACAGACAGACTGCAACAGCACAGACACACACAGACACACGTAATGAGTGGACAAAGCGAGCAATCGCTGATGATTACATTTCGCAAGATAGCACGCGTGTTGACTTCAACACGCCCGGCAATTCCACGCGATGCCTTGGCCATGCTCACCGCCGCGCAATCTCCCGGAGGGAGGCGATTCCGCTCGAGTGGTCAACGTTGGTAGCGATTGAATTGCATGCGGCTGCCTGCTCACGAAGAAGGAAGGCGATCGGATGTCCACGAGACTGGGTCCGTTCTCGATTGGAGTCTGTGTCCATGGGGCAAATGCGTACACGGCCGTGAATTGCAACAACGTTTAACAAAGAAAGACAAAGACATCCCGAAAGCCCTTAACACTGTTAGGGGCAAGTGCTGTTAGCGAGCACCTATGAAGGCCGGCACGGCACACAAGGGGGTGGGTGGCCAGCACCATGCCCGTTCGCCTTTGTCTCCCTCGTGGCGATCTTTACACATCACACCGGGTACTTATTTGAGGACGACTCAGAGGCGAGGAGGAGAAGGAACCGCAGAGACAGGCGGTGATCTGGCGCCAAATCGACGTGGGGAGACGGATAATTGCGTGCACTTTGACCTGTGTCACCCAACAGACGGCGCTAGCGCCTGCAGACCACGTGCGAGAAGGTTCACCGACACCTCTCCCTCCCTCTGCTCTCGAGGCGCGGTCGTTTTGGATTCTGCCGGTGCACGCGGTTGGTCACTGATTGGGCTTTGTACCAAGAGGTGAAAAGCACGTGACCAGCTGTTACACCCTCCGCCCCACCCCCCTCCTTCCCCACCTCGTATGTTCATGGTCAGTAACGATGGCAAGTTCTCACTTAACTGGTGCTCCTTGCGAATAGCACTTGCCCCAATGCTCTATTTAAATCTGCACGGGTGATCTTTGTCTTTGTTTTTTTGTTGGTACGGTGACAAACGCGAACCCTCAGTTCGATTCCCGGCCACTGATTCCTTTAACGGACAACTTGTATCGAAACCGACCCCAGGGACTGCCCAAAAAGGTGAGCTCGGCCTGAGACAGGCGCCGTGTGCGGTGGGTCAATCTCAAGCACCTGTGGGGAAGGGTGCCGAGTCACGTGTCAGCGACAGTGACTCTCACTCGCTCGCTGAAGTGCCGGCAAATTAGCGAACGCCGAAATGTGAACGCCGAAATGTGCACCGAGGTTGCACTGTAGACGTGGGACACGCCGTGAGATAAGTGGCCAGCGAAAGCAGATTGGAGTGCTTGGTGAGGGGTGGTGGGGGAGGAGAGGGGGGGGGAAACAATGTACACGTATTAGGTAATGAAAGAGGATTCGGGTGTAGCCAGAGACGATAATCTGTTTGGACGGGGTGCGTATTACCCCGCTGTGACATTCGGCTCAGATGACATGAACATTGCCCACAGACAATGGACAACACTGGGGATGTGGACGGTGGTGGCGATTGCGTTGAGAGACAGAAGGAAGGAAAGCAGGGAGAACGCATCGATTATCATCCAATCATTATTGGAGAAAATGTAGCAAGGTAGCGGGCACATCGCCATCGCCTGTTATCGACAAGCAAGTGGACTTGGGCACGGAGGAGGGCACGTGGTCCAGACTGACACGTAGCGGAGACTATCACGTGGTGCAGACTAACACGTGGTGGAGACTATCACGTGGTCTAGACTGACACGTGGTCCAGACTAACACGTGGTGGAGACTATCACGTGGTGGAGACTAACACGTGGTCCAGACTAACGCGTGGTCCAGACTAACGCGTGAATGGCAGCCAAGAAATAGAACGCGCGTCCAAGACGGGAGGGAGGTATGAGGACAGCTCACGTGAGCCCGCCCGAGATAAACAGCGAGTCCTCGTCTGACGCGGAAGTCGACGCGTTAAGTGAAAAACAATTTGCCCGTGAACAATGTAACGGTAACGTTTGGCGAGATGCGATGTCGCACGATGCACTCGCAGTGAGATGGCGGCGCAAGGATCTGAGGGTTCGCCGCCGCGTTCCTGTATCGCCCCGCGTACTGTATCATCCTGCTCAGATGCGCAGCTCGAGAAAATGGCTCGTTGTCGACTGCTCGTTCTGCATTACAACGGTGCACGTTCCGCGTTATAACGAGCGCGTTCCGCACTATAACGAGCGAATTTCACGTTATAACGAGCGCGTTCCGAATTATAACGGGGCGCGTTCTGTGTTATAATGGACACATTCGGCTTCATAACGGGCACGTTCCGCGTTATAACGGGCGTGACCCACATGATGGTGGTGCACGTTCCACGTTAAAACTAGCACGTGCCGCACTATGACGGGCGCCTTCCGCGTTATAATGAGCACGCTCCATGTTGTGAGAAAAGTGGGAACACTTTTCTCACAACATGGAACACACATTAAACGAGGACTTACTGTATATATAAATATACATATAAAGTTGCGTCTCACGACGAAAAGAAACTGGTATGGCCTGAGAACTTCATCCAGCAGTGGATAGATAACGGTTGTTGTTGATGATGGTGATGATGGTCATGCTTGTCGTTATATTACGGCAGATGCTGCAGGTTTCTCGAGGCAACAGATTCGACAATGAACGCAAGCGCAAAACAAGTCAATAAAACAAGTGGAGTCCATTCGTGGGCTATGTTCGATTCTGGAGGCAACAATTTGGTTTGGGAGCTCGATGCCAATATCGAGGTTCTGCTGCTGCTGCCACGACGAGAGGGCTTCAGCAGAGAGACAGAGTTCGTGTCGTGTCGCTGTTCCTCCTCCTCCTCCAGAATAGAACATAGCAGACCACAGTGGGTTAGTGTGTGGGCCACTGTTTGGCTTGCATAGCCACAATTGCACTGCAATGGTTTGTCATGAATGTATCTCCCGGTGTCTCTATAAGTCTATATATCTCTGTGAATCTCGATGTATCTATATGTATCTCTGAGTCTCCATGGGGTTTAGTATATACGGTCCGCAGTTTGTGTTGCATGGCCAAAATCGCACTACTGTGGCTTGTCATGAATGCATCTCTACGTGTCTCTATGAGTCTATATATGCATTGAGTCTCTGCGTATCTCTATGCATCTCTGTGGGTCTCTATGTAGCTCTATGAGTCTCTATGATTCTACTATATACGGTCCACAGTTTAGGTGGCATGGCCGCAATCGCACTCCTGTGTGGCGTGTCTCTTTAATTGTCCCGTTCGTGCTTTTATTCCCCTATATATAAAAAAAAACCTCTCTCGAAAACTCCCCGTGACAAACTCACGGGATTCGGGCATCAACCACGAGCCGGGCTCGCGGGGTGAGCGCGGCCCCTTCCTCACCCCTGGATCAACGACGCTCACCGATGCCATGGAGGTAAGGCCCAATGATCATCTCCGTCACCTGTTGGTGATTCGACGGGCGCACGATGCGCGTGCGTGTTGCCGTGCGAGTCGTTGGGGCCAGGGTTTCACCTCATTACCACCGGCCGGAGCCCCGCGTCACTCGAGAAAGTGAAGTGAGTTGGGTGACGTCATAGCCGCTGCTGTGTTGGGCGCCCGAGAACGCGTGCAAGTGAAAGTGTCCCGTGGTTGAAAAGCAAGAAAGATGCTGCGTACGGTGCGAAAGAAGTTCAGCATACATACAACCTTCAAGCACGCCCACCGCCTCTGCACCCCCATCCCTCACCACCTCCCAAAAGCAACCATTCCGGTTTTTGGTATTTCGACATCTGATGTCGTGTTTGGAATTGGCACCATTGATTGATCACCTGAAGTCACACGCACTGCCGTACGGACACTGCCAGCTATACACAGACACAGCAATAATACGCCGCGCTCAACAACATTCGTCAATAACGCTGCTGACTTAAAATCAGACGTTTCGGGCAATGCCCCCTTCTTCTCCATAGCTCGCGCACCAACGCAACATCACCAATCAATTGGTTTCAGCTCCACTCGCCGTCTCGTGCCGCCGCGTCTGCAACGCGTTTGTGATGAGTGGCCGCTTCGGATGCACCGCGCATCGCTCGCCACGACTCCCAGCCGTGGCCGGGAGTCGAACTCGCGACGTCTGGCTCAGGAGGGACGTTCAACAACGCGGATTCAACACAGCCACGATCCCCCCCCTCTCCCCCATGTCGGAACACTTCAGTATTGCCCGTCTGTGTGTTTACGTTGAACTTCTTTCGCGCCGTACGTAGCCAACCGTGATAATCGGAGGTGCAGTGTTCGTATATGGGTCCTGTTTGTCTATGGGCAGTGTTGAGTCTATGCGCTGTGTGTGTGTACGTTTAACTTCTTTCGCCCCGTACGTAGATAACCTCGTCAATCGGAGGTGCGGGGGAAGGACAACCAACTTAAAACAACAAAAAGCAGTGCTGGAGTCAACTTAGATCAACATCATCACCATCATATCACCCTTTCGGACCACCATCCTTAAAACAACAAATATCATCAACTGGAACACAGCACTCCCATCGCACAGTACTCGGTCAATCTCGCGCAGAGAGGGGGGGGGAGACGACTCAGAGAGAGAGACAGGACGACTCAGAGAGAGAGAGAGGACGACTCAGAGAGAGAGGAGGGGACGACCCAGAGAGAGAGGAGGGGACGACTCAGAGAGAGAGGAGGGGACGACTCAGAGAGAGAGAGGACGACTCAGAGAGAGAGGAGGGGACGACTCAGAGAGAGAGAGGACGACTCAGAGAGAGGGGACGACTCAGAGAGAGAGGGGGGGACGACTCAGAGAGAGAATACGACTCAGAAAGAGAGAGAGGGGATGACTCAAAGAGAGAGGACGACTCAGAGAGAGGACGACTCAGAGAGAGAGGACGACTCAGAAAGAGAGAGAGGGGATGACTCAGAGAGAGAGAGAGGGAGACGACTCAGAGAGAGGGGACGACTCAGAGAGAGAGATGACTCAGAGAGAGAGGGGGAGACGACTCAGAGAGAGAGGACGACTCAGAGAGAGGACGACTCAGAGAGAGAGAGGACGACTCAGAAAGAGAGAGGGGATGACTCAGAGAGAGAGAGGGAGACGACTCAGAGAGAGGGGACGACTCAGAGAGAGAGAGAGAGAGATGACTCAGAGAGAGAGGGGGGGACGACTCCGAGAGAGAGAGAGGACGACTCAGAGAGAGAGCGGACGACTCAGAGAGAGGGGGTGACTCAGAGAGAGAGAGGACGAATCAGAGAGAGAGAGAGAGGACGAATCAGAGAGAGAGAGGACGACTCAGAGAGAGGGGGGACGACTCAGAGAGGGTCGGGGTCGGGATCGAACCCACGACCTCCTCCATACCAGGCGAGGGAGTTACCATCTCCTAGCCACCACGGCACCCACTCGGAGCCGACGCTACCAGCAATTTCCAAGCTCTACGGTCCAGGATATATTCAGGAGTTACCGATCATCCCAAGAATGGTTTGTGGGAGGAAATCACGACATCGGGAGAACCCCACGAGTGCCAGAGAACAGCACTGGAACCCGCGCGTGATGGGACAGATGGTGACTCCGCATTTGGACTCTGCCGCCTTCTCCTGCCAAGCCCAGGATGGATGGGCACGCGGATGTTGCGCGCGCGTGCACACGCACAGGGCACCTACGCACGGCATTGTAGGATCCACTTCAGAGGGGTGGACGATAACTCTCATCACCCCGAACCTCCGCACTGGACACGTGGGGCATTAACGCCGTGCTCAGCCACCCAGCCACCCACTCGCCACAGGGCGCGTCACTGCTGTCGCCGGCGTGTTGTGGCACGGACCCAGAGGCACAGTCTGTCCACAGTAAGTGTGAGAGCCGCTCTCTCTCTCTCTGTCTCTCCCTCCCTGTCTCGTGCAGTCCAGAACCAGACTCTTCTTGAATGCGGCTAGGCCAGTCTCGAAATGTCAGAAGGGTAATTAAAAAAATTCCACTTGACGAATGGAAACGGCCTTCAACAATTTTGTGTTGATAAATTGCGCTCGGACAGTTATCGAAGGAGAGGCGCCGTTTGAGCGCAGCGAGCCCCCGACGCCGGCGGCCTGAGTTCGACTGCTTCGCCCCGGGGGGCTGGCGCGTGTTGACACGTGGCGCCTGACGTCTGCTGGACTCCGAGCCACGGCAGCTGATTGTGTATCGTGAGCATGCTGCGTGTGTGTATTGGTGGGGAGTATCTGTGTGTTAGTAAGCAGCGTTGTGGATATTTGCGAGGAGTTTGTGAGCCAGCGAGTCGCCGAGCACACACGCAGCCGCTGCCTTTAGCCTGATGTGGCTGTCCTCCACCTAGGTCGACTCAGCCTAAATTCGTGTCTGGCGCGACGCTGCAACATCTTCGTTGGTGTTGGCATCGGCGACGGAGCGCTTTGGAGGCAAAGGGGCCCCTCTCAACTGCCTCGCACGCAAACTACTAGCGGCTTTGATAGGTGCTCGCAAACAACAACAACCACAACCACTCTTTCCTCGAATAGCCTACACGGATCCTTGTGTGAGACAAAGGCGGCCGGGCGGGGTACTGGTCACCCACCCCCTCGTGTGCCGTGCCGCTGACAGCACTTGCCCCCAACCAATGTTGAGGCTATACGGTGACGTTTGTCTTTGGGGAGCGATGGGCAGCGGTTCGCGCTACGAACCCTTGCCACGCTCACGGCCACTAACACCCGTGACGAACCGGTCCTGGACCTCTCCTAAGTCGACTCAGCCTCGAATGAGCACCCGGTGCGATGTGTAAACATCGCCACTGGGGAGACAAAGGCCGTCTGGATGGTGCTGACCACCCACCCCTCGTGTGCCGTGTCGGCCTTCAGAGGTGCTGCTCGCTCACAGCACTTGCCCCACCAGCCTGTTAAGGCAACCTGGGGGATCTTTGTGTTTGGCGAGCGCATACGGAGCCTGCAAGCTCAGCGACCCGGTTCAATTCCATGGCCGGTCAAACGTGAATGTGCAATGGGTGTCTCAATGTGCCCTGTCTTTGCCCTCCTCCCCCGGATTAAGCCATCGCACCCTCTCTTATGCTGTCCCCGCCTGGCAAATACAACACAGTCTCGTCAAACCAACTGCGGCTCTCATCGCAATCCCCTGCTGGACGGAGACGTCCTCACCGCGCCGTTTTGATCGCGATGGAGGGGCTGTTTGACCATACTTCACCACGCCGCTCGGTGCGGCTTGATGAAGGGGTGGGGCGGGGAGGGGGGGCAAGGGGTGGGGGGGGCCAGGACAGACTCAGATGTCAGTGGCCACTCGCGACCGCCGTGGCCGGGCAACGAGCGCTTGTCACCGGGTGTTGTAGCCATCGGGCGTCCTGGTGTGTGTCGACGGGTGGTCGCTGCAGGGCAGGCTGGGGGATCTTTGTAAGCGTGGACGAGAATAACGAGGACGACGATTGTTATCGTCATGTCATGGATGAGAGTCAACGTGAGCGTGTGGGGAGCGGTGGCGCTGTGCTGAGCGCACTGGCCGCGGGAGATCCCCGGCCCACGGCTGAGCCACCGCCCGGACACGCGGCGGCGTCTTGGACGGTCTCGAGCTTTGCCTGACCTCTACTCAGCCTGACAGCTTCATACACCTCGTGCGGTGTGCGGGTGTGTGAATCATCTGGGGCGGTGTGCGGGTGTGTGAATCAGCTGGTGCGGTGTGCGGGTGTGTGTGAATCATCTGGGGCGGTGTGTGAATCATCTGGGGCGGTGTGTGAATCAACTGGGGCGGTGTGTGTGTGTGAATCATCTGGGGCGGTGTGCGGGTGTGTGAATCATCTGGGGCGGTGTGTGTGTGAATCATCTGGGGCGGTGTGCGGGTGTGAATCAACTGGTGCGGTGTGCGGGTGTGTGAATCATCTGGGGCGGTGTGTGTGTGTGAATCATCTGGTGCGGTGTGTATGTGTGTGAATCATCTGGTGCGGTGTGTGTGTGTGAATCATCTGGTGCGGTGTGTGTGTGAATCATCTGGTGCGGTGTGCGGGTGTGTGAATCATCTGGGGCGGTGTGCGGGTGTGAATCAACTGGTGCGGTGTGCGGGTGTGAATCAACTGGTGCGGTGTGTGTGTGAATCATCTGGTGCGGTGTGTGAATCATCTGGTGCGGTGTGCGTGCGTATGAATCAACTGGTGCGGTGTGTGTGAATCATCTGGTGCGGTGTGTATGTGTGTGAATCATCTGGTGCGGTGTGTATGTGTGTGAATCATCTGGTGCGGTGTGTGTGTGAATCATCTGGTGCGGTGTGCGGGTGTGAATCAACTGGTGCGGTGTGCGTGCGTATGAATCAACTGGGGCGGTGTGTGAATCATCTGGTGCGGTGTGCGTGTTTGAATCATCGAACAATGGGGAAGACACAGGCATCGGCCGCGTGCTTCTGGCCACAATCACCCAACTCGAGTGGTGTCCGTGACCTGCCTTGCTTCCCGAGGACGTCCTTGCTAACAAGCGCGTGCCCACCCCTCCCTACTGCGGGGGGGGGGGGGTAAGGACTACAATGGGGAATCTTCGAGTCCACGTCAAAGGCGAGTTCACATCCAGCGATCTTGCGCGCACGGCTCCGCCACCACCACTCACTCGCTCGCCCGCCGTGCTTACACACAGACACACACAGACACACACAGACACACACACATAGACACAGACACACAGACACACACACACACAGAAACACAGACAGACACACACACAGACACACACACAGACACACACACAGACACACACACCGACAGACACACACAGACAGAGACAGAACGCGCGCTCCTCTCACCGGCCAGTGTGCAGGGCCGGCCGAGCCACCCTCCCTCCCTCTCTCTCACGTCTCTACGGGGAGACTGCTGCTGCTGCTGCTGCTGATGCTGCTGATGCGTGTCCGGGATGTCGCTTTGGTGGTGGTTGTTGTTGGCATTTGCTGGTGGACTTTAGAAGCTGTCGGAGGAGTACGGGGCGGTGACTCTCTCTGCTCACGGCCTCGCAGCGTCGCCGCTCCCTCGCTCCTCTCCGCGCGTGGCGGCGTCACCCGCGCCTCTCCTTACGTCCATGGCGTCAATTGTAGTCCGGAGCGGGTTAACTGCGACCATTGAGTCGCGCGTCAGGGGACATCTCCTCCTCCTCCTCGCTAATCACCGTCGCGTTCATCGGCACCCCCCACCACCACCACCCCCTACCGCCCGGCTGCTTTGCGCGCGTTGTCGCGGTCTCTGCGTCTTGTGTCGCTTTGTGTCGCCTTGTGTCGCTTTGTGTCGTCTGTTTTGTGTCGTCTGTTTTGTGTCTCCGGTGCCGGCGCTGTCGGGGACCTCCACACGGCAAGTCCGCGCGCCCGCGTCTGCTCCTGCTGGGGCACGCGCGCGGGCTCCCCTCCAGCCCCCACCGCTGACCCCCCCCTGCCCCACCGCTGCCCCCCCACCCACCCGCCCTGCTCCCCCTCTCGCCCCCTCCCCAATGAAACTTCCCAAGCCTCCACCACTTCCCCAAACGCGCCACCTTTCGACCGCCCACCGAATGGCGCTCGACTGATCGACTCCGCCGGTCCTGCTCCAACCAACCCCGCCAGCCCCCCCCCACTCACACCCCACCCTACCCCTCCTCCAGATGCCCCCCCCCCCACACACACCCCACCCCTCCTCCAGGTGCCCCCCACTCACACCCCACCGCCACCCCTCCAGGTGCCAACAAAAACCAAGCACGCGAAGCGTCCGTATTGACAGTGCCACTCACGATGTCGGGTGCCCTGATCTCGCTCCTTCTCACCTCAAACTCACTACATGGCGGTGGTGGTGATGGTGGTGGTGATGGTGGTGGTGATGGTAGTGATGGTGGTGGTGATGGTGGTGGTGATGGTGGTGGTGATGATGGTGGTGATGGTGGTGATGATGGTGGTGGTGGTGATTGTGGTGGTGATGGTGGTGGTGATTGTGGTGGTGATGGTGGTGGTGATGGTGGTGGTGGTGATGGTGGTGGTGATGGTGGTGGTGATGGTAGTGATGGTGGTGGTGATGGTGGTGGTGATGATGGTGGTGATGGTGGTGATGATGGTGGTGGTGGTGATTGTGGTGGTGATGGTGGTGGTGATTGTGGTGGTGATGGTGGTGGTGATGGTGGTGGTGATGGTGGTGGTGGTGATGGCGGTGGCGGTGGTGATGCTACTGCCTGCTGCCTGCATTCGTTGCCAGTGGTGCACACGTGCACGTGCTATTTGTTACGTGCTATGATGAAGGAGCATTGCCCGAAACGTCGTCTGTTATGTTTTTGTTAGAGGCCACACACGTGTTGTTGACGAATGTGCCGAGTCTCGCGGTGTGTGTTGTTGGCGGTGCCATCGAATAATAACCACGTGGTTATTCTGAGTCAGTGACGATGTATGGCTGTCCAAAGCTCACCTCTTCTCCATTGACAATTGTATTGCTATTCACTCCCCTACCACTTCCTAACCCATACGCACCGTCCAGAATCAAACGATGTCTGTATACTGGAGGAATCCAATGAGCTATAAAGCTCCTTTTGACTGATGCTCAGTCGGGGCAGGCAGGACGTTCCAACAACAAACACGACCGGAGTTCAAAGTATAGGAAAGGTAAATACATCACTTTAAACATATACAAGTCAAACTAAAGTATGTTTTTATCTTACCAGGTCAAGCCCACTGAGATATTAGCTTATTTTTCAGAAGCCAACTGGACACAAATGATAACTCAACGAAGTGGCTCATCACCTGCTAATTTATCACGGCAAAATAATAAAAAAATGATCTTAAAAAAAATATCTAAAATAATCGACACGCACGTTGCTATCGTGGTCACTCATGCCTCAGCCCTTGCAGCCCCTGTCACGTAAACAACGTCTTTGTTGACGCCGCCTTGTACTTGTTTGTTTTGTCGTGGTGGTGGGGGGTGGTTTATTATTTGAAGCGGCTTGGAGGTGCTGGTGGTGCTGGTGGTGGAGGAGGGTTCTGAGAGGAGGAGGAGGAAGACGAGAGGAGGAGGGTTCCGAGGTGGCGCGGTGCGTGCGCCACCTCGCGAGCGCCTCGCGCCACTGCGGCCTCGGGATCCTCCTCGCCGCGCGCCGTTCGGCGTCGTCGGCGTGGCCGCTGATGAGGACGGCAGAGCCACGACGACGATGATGACGACGACGACGACGTCACACGCAGGTGGTCAAGCCCAGAGGGCCGCGTGAGGAGGAGCAGCGGAGTCGTCGTGCAGCATCATCGTCCTCGTCGTCGTCGCCGCCGTCGTGATGATGTCTCATTCGTTCTTGTGGATCGGGGCATTGCGTCGTCTCACGACGCTGTGCTCTGGGTGACCACGGTCGCACCACCACGACCGGAGCGTTTGTAACGTGACATTTGTGCATCAGGTATCCGCATCGACTGCCATGGTGTGTGCATTGAGGGGTGGTTAGACTTAACTATGTTGATGTTGCCAGCTAAGGCAGTGTTCTTCACGAATCTTCACTTTCGCCGAACAGACACCGTCAATGTGAGAGCCACCACACGTTGTCAACCAACGTTGGGTGTGACAGCAGCACGATGATAATGACGATGGGGTGGTGCTGTCACTCGGCGTGTCTTGTCGGGGAGGCCGCACGTCAGGGGACGCGCTCAAGGCCACCAGGGGCCCTGCAATGACGAGCGCTGAAGGAGCTGAGCGAGGTCGCTCCTGTTTCACGAGCGGCAAACGACGGCTCCGCGAAGTGGCTCAGCATCACGCGCGCCCATTGTGGAGGCAGGCGTCATGGCCGGGGTCGAACCCACGACCTCCTGTAGACCAGGCGATGTCGTTAACTTCTCCTCGCCACCACGCTTGGTTTGTGTTTGCGGCGTATATTACCGCTCATGATACAACGACGCGATATCGACTTTCGACGATACGACGATTATCGCGATATCCGTTTCCCGTGCCTCTGCAAATGCGTTGCGCATTTGCGCCGTGCTACATTTGTATTGTGCTTCGCTGCTCTTCCAGCACAGGAGACCCTTCAACATCGCGGGGGTTGCGTTTCTCGGAAAGTGTTGCGCAAGCCTAAACGCGATGCAATATGCGAATAGCAAATTGCATAAATTCAGTCCGTAAGCCGCAGGTTCACTCAACGTGAACCGGGCGCCGTTCGCTGTCTCCAAGCGGTAACGCCAGGTAGCTCCTACCGCTGTTCATGTAGCTCCGCCCACTGTTAGTGTAACCCCGCCCATTGTTGCTGAAGCCCCGCCCATTGTTGCTGAAGCCCCGCCCATTGTTGCTGAAGCCCCGCCCATTGTTGGTGAAGCCCCGTCCACTGTTGGTGAAGCCACGCCCATTGTTGCTGAAGCCCCGCCCATTGTTGGTGAAGCACCGCCCATTGTTGCTGAAGCCCCGCCCATTGTTGCTGAAGCCCCGTCCACTGTTGGTGAAGCCCCGCCCATTGTTGCTGAAGCCCCGCCCATTGTTGGTGAAGCCCCGTCCACTGTTGGTGAAGCCACGCCCATTGTTGCTGAAGCCCCGCCCATTGTTGGTGAAGCACCGCCCATTGTTGCTGAAGCCCCGCCCATTGTTGGTGAAGCCCCGTCCACTGTTGGTGAAGCCCCGCCCATTGTTGCTGAAGCCTCGCCCATTGTTGGTGAAGCCCCGCCCATTGTTGGTGAAGCCCCGCCCATTGTTGGTGAAGCCCCGCCCATTGTTGGTGAAGCCCCGCCCACTGTTGCTGAAGCCCCGCCCACTGTTTGGTGAAGCCCCGCCCATTGTTGCTGAAGCCCCGCCCATTGTTGGTGAAGCCCCGCCCATTGTTGCTGAAGCCCCGCCCATTGTTGGTGAAGCCCCGCCCACTGTTGCTGAAGCCCCGCCCATTGTTGGTGAAGCCCCGCCCATTGTTGCTTAAGCCCCGCCCGTTGCTGAAGCCCCGCCCATTGGCATTGTAGTTCCACCCGCTCTTCAGGTAGCCCCGCCCACCGCTCAGGTAACTCCGTTCACTGCCAATGTAGCCCCGCCCATTCAATGTAGCCCCGCCCGTATAATATCAGCAGCAAATAAACCATAATTTGCGACGTTCCGGGCAATGGCCCTTCTTCCTAGCACATGGAGGGCAATACGCCTTCTTCATATCTGTGCCATGGAGGGCCATTGCTCGAAACGTCGCCTGTCATGAATAGTTTTTTTTCAAGGCCACAGTCTGAATTGAGCGATGTTTAGAGTTCATTGTATTAATTCATTATTTCGTGTGCTCGCTCTCTCTCCCTCAGCCGCTCCTGTGCCGCCCCCTCGTGGCGGCTGCTGCCCATGGTGCGCTCACTGCGCAATGAGCCCGGCGGCCCTGGTGTCACAACAATGATTACTAATTAACGTAATGCAAAATGATTACTAATTAACATAATGCAACAATGATTACTAATTAACATAATGCAACAATGATTACTAATTAACATAATGTAACAATGATTACTAATTAACATAATGCAACAATGATTACTAATTAATATAATGCAACAATGATTACTAATTAACATAATGCAACAATGATTACTGCTTAACATAATGCACAAAGGAAGCTACACTGAGTCCGATGGCTCTTTTATCAGAAGGGTCCTGCAATCTACTCGGGGTTTGTCTCCACATATATTAAGAAGTCTTCACCCAATTAATGAATCGGGGGAAACCGGAGCACCCACACGTGCGATGGAGCAACGCTCTATCCCATACAACGCTCTCTCCAATACAGTGCTATATCCCATACAGCGCTATATCCCATACAGCGCTGTATCCCATACAACGCTCTATCCCATACAACGCTCTCTCCAATACAGTGCTATGTCCCATACAGCGCTGTATCCCATACAACGCTCTATCCCATACAGCGCTGTATCCCATACAACGCTCTATCCCATACAACGCTCTCTCCAATACAGTGCTATGTCCCATACAGCGCTGTATCTCATACAACGCTCTATTCCATACAGTCCACATTGTGAAGTCTACATTTTGCCTTACTGCTTTCTCCCGTTTTTGATTTTGATTGCATCCTGGAGAAACAACAACCAGTATCGGATCACCTCGTGTCTTAGGACGCCTCCGGTAGTCCACTGGACGGAGGTGGGTCACCTTGTGGACGGAGCAGCGCAGACGAGGACGTTCAACGCCTCTGGGACCCGTGGTGGTGGAACCATCGCCTGCAGCAGCCGTGCCGTGGGGGGCGTGGGGGGCGAGGGGGGCGTGGGGAGCGAGGGGGGCGAGGGGGGCGAGGGGGGCGAGGGGGGCGTGTGGGGCGAGGGGGGCGTGGGGGGCGTGGGGGGCGAGGGGGGCGAGGGGGGCGTGGGGGGCGAGGGGGGCGAGGGGGGCGTGGGGGGCGTGGGGGGCGTGGGGGCGAGGGGGGCGTGGGGGGCGAGGGGGGCGTGGGGGGCGAGGGGGGAATTGGGGATTGCAGCTCGCGAGATCATTCGGTGAACAGCAACACTGCGAACTCAACTCAGCACAGGGTACAATCCACTGCTGGATGAAAGCCTTCCCGTCACACTTCGTGCGGGGAGTGCGAAGGGGGAGCGGGGGAGGGGGGGGGCGATCATTGACCGGTCTTCATTCCCCACGACGGTGAGTGCGGGTTAGTTCCAGCGCGTTACGAAAACAAAGGAGCATAGAAGTGCAATGCAACCAACCATCTTACAACAACCACTTAGCCTCACGTTGGGTGGTGGTGGTGGCGGTGTCTGTAATCCAGCGCTGTGGAGGCAGCAGCGAGGCTTGGTGGATCACCGCAGCACACCGACGGGCTGTGGCCACCCCCTGTCCCGTGTGCGTTGAGAGGAGATGCCGGAGCCCGGTAAACCAGGCGTAGGCGGTGCAGCGAGTGGACTCATCGCCATCTGTGTCCGTCTGTACGGGGATCGGGTGTCGCCCCCTCTCACAAGACGTGGGTTTTCTGCGGGCGTTCCCGCCCCACGTGTATAATCACAACAACAACAATACACACAGCTCCCCATTCATTGGTTGAAAACATCTTACCAATAACAACCCAATGTAGCGGCAGTAGCACCCTCCTCTCGAGAAAAAAGAGGAGTCAGACGACTCAGTGTGGCTTTCTTGGATGAATAAGTAATACGTTTTGCTGTTATGCAATATTATTCGAGTCTATCAATATATATCCTGTTTTGCGTGCATGGTGGTGGTGAACCATCGTTGCTGGAGGAGACTTCTGGGGGTCGGCGTGGGGGGGAGGGCGGACGGAGGAGGCCAGAGAAGAGTGCTGGGGGGGGGGGGGGTGACCGTGGCAGTGAGGTTAACCGGAAGTATCAAGGTTTCAAAACTGGGGTTGTAAATAGACTGCGTGGGGGGGGGGGGGATGCGCTCGCGATTTGAGAGCCATTAAGACGCGGCAGGAAAGTTGGGAGGCAGCCGCCCTCCAGCAACAATAGCTACGTGCCACGCGCCGTGTTGCTTGGCAAGGCCCCTGCGTTGATGCCCGCAGGGCCAACGAGGCCCCCCGCGGAGACAGAGAGAGGGACAAAAAGCGACTTGACGTGACGAGAGAGAGACACGTGCAGCCGGAGACGGGCACCACGAGCAGAGCGATGAGACGACACGCACAGCGACTTCGCAACGCGGATGCACAACGAGAGGCAGACACGGGGGGGGGGGGGGACACGGAGAAAGGCACACTGAGAGACAGAGAGTGAGAGATTGACAATTCTGAGAAGCTCAACCGATACTTGCCACTTGAAATCAGCCAATCGGAGTGGGTGGATATGCTCAAGTCTGCTTTGAAGACCCATCTCTATAAAGTGGCCTTCCCTCTTTCGTTTCGTCGGTTGTCCTGGTCCTGTTTTTGTTTCCTGCTTTTCATGCATTGCCTATTGGGATCCTGGAATGCAATGCGCATGATGCGTTAGAATTATTACGAAAAATAAGAATAGGCTTTAGCCTTACTGGCAATAAAATAGGGGGTGTTAAGATGTTCAAACACCAAATAGAAACCCCTTGCAAGGAATCAATATCTGCATCAACCACACGTACTTGTGGTGAACGTGCAAACAAAGAAACGCGCTCTGACAATGTATGCATTGTCCCCGAAACTGATCGGCGTCAGACCAGAGGACGCCAAAACACGACCAGCACACAGACAATGCACCATCTACGGGGAGCAGCCACAACATGGGCCTTGTTACCAGCATCACATTATAATTATTATTGTTGTTATACTCTTTGGTTCTTTCGGTAAAGTCACGTAGGTATAAAATAAAATAAATCACGACGTTTCGATCGCAACACAAGTGGTCGTCCTCATGGTGGAGTTGGTAGGTGACTCCTCCCAACAGCCCCGCCCACTTCTCAATCGCCACGCCCACTCAAACACTAGCCCCGCCCACGCCGAGAGGCCACGCCCCCCTGACGTTGGCCCCGCCTACTCCACCACCAACACACCGCCCACCGCTCAGGTAGCCCCGCCCACCGCTCAGGTAGCCCCGCCCACCGCTCAGGTATCCCCGCCCACTGCTCAGGTAGCCCCGCCCACTGCTCAGGTAGCCCCGCCCACCGCTCAGGTAGCCCCGCCCACTGCTTGGGTAGCCCCGCCCTCTGCACGCATCATGAGTCAGGCACGTGGCCAAGAACATCTTTAACTCGGCGGTGGCGGGGTGAAAATCTCGACATTTACCGGGACACCGAGATAGGGGGACACCGAGACAGCGCGACAGGGGGACACTGGGACAGCCCTTCTGAAACAAGGACCTTCCCGGCACAAGACCAGCTCGTTTGGAGGTATCGCTTCAGCGGAGAGGCACACACACACAGGGAAGCGTTGTCCCTCTGCACGTGCACGTGGAGGTGGCGACGCAGGGAGATTCCAGGGCGCTTTAAATGAGGCCTTGTAGAGAGAGAGGGGGGCGGGGGTTGTCCCTTGCGTGACTTCACGCGCGGCATCAACATCGAAAATAGCCTCATTCGGCTGGCTTCTCCTGCTGCCGAAGTGGCGGTCACGGGGAGGAAGATTCACGGCCCTGGGTCGTGGCTACGACGCTCGTGTCAAACGCATGTCAGTGGCCGCACCGTGTGCACGGACATGCACATATACGGAGTCGTGCGGCGTGTGTGCGGCGTGTGTGCGGCGTGTGTGCAGTGTGTGTGCAGTGTGTGTGCGGTGTGTGTGCGTACACAGCAAAGAGGACGCTGCCCCTGCCTTGCCGTCCACCGACAGCTGGGGCAAGTGCTGTAGGCGAGCGCTGTAGGCAAGTGCTGTCGGCGAGCGTCGAATGAAGGGGCCGGAACGACGCGCGATGCGTCGAGAATCACGCGCCGCCGCCGCCTCTGTCTCCCCACAATGCTGCTGTTGACACAGCGCACCAGCCACTCACTTAAGGCTGAGTCGTCATAGGGGGAGGCGCAGAAACGGATCAGATATTCGTCACTGATGTTGACCATGAGCAGGAATTGAACGCGGGACACCGGGTTCGTAGCGCAATGCTCCCGCCACGACACCGCCGCTACCCCGCGCACACATTCACTCTGAACGTCCCGAGCGCCTGACGCTTCACTGGATCCAATTGTCTGTTGGTACACCGGCATCTCCATCACATTGTAATACCAACCTGCCTACTCGGTACGCTGACGACTTTACTTGAACAATATATTATATAGACGACTATATTTCTTGATTTGAAGCTTTCGTGACTGCAGGAATCCATACTCTTTGGTTCTTTCGGTAAAGTCACGTAGGTAGAAAATAAAATAATAGATCACGACGTTTCGGGCGCTTGTGTTGCGCCCGAAACGTCGTGATTTATTTTATTTTACACCTACTACTATATTTGTTTTACCAGGCAAGGCCCACTGAGCTATGTAGCTCTTTTTCAAAGCGACTTGGCCACAAATTATAGCCCAACGAAGTGGCTCATCACGTGGACATTTACGGCAGCCAAACACTCTAAACACGTGGTTCTAAATGTGGACGGAAAAAACCGGAGGACTCGGAGAAAAATCCACGCACCACAGCGAGAAAGACGCGAAAACTCCAAAAACAGGCGTTCAGGTTGGGGTCGAACCCACGATCCCATCTATACTAGGCGAGGTCGTTAACATCTCGCCGCCGTGGCGCTCCCAATTATATACTGCATATGCATATCGCCAAATAAGTTGACCTCATGTTGACTTCGATTACGTGAAACGTCTTCTTCTAACTTAATTTACACTCTAAATGTTTCAAAAGGAAAAACACGCAGCCAAATCGTGTTACGCACGATGTTATTTTATAGCAATGTTGTTTGTCCAATGTATATTTGATTTTTCTTGTGGCAGCCAGGTTGTTGTTCTGTCTTTGTTGGTGACCCGAGACACTCTTGCAGATGATACTGCAAGGGTGCAGATGAGACTGCAAGAGTGGTTAAAACACGTAGTATAAGAACTGGTTAATTACGTGGCACACGTGATTAAATACCTGGTTAAACACGTCGTTAAACACCTGATTAAACAATTAGTTAAACACGTAGTTAAACACGTAGTTAAACACGTGGTTAAATACGTTAAACACGTAGTTAAACACGTGGTTAAACACATAGTTAAACACATAGTTAAACACATAGTTAAACACGTTAAACACATAGTTAAACACGTAGTTAAATACGTTAAACACGTGGTTAAACACGTGGTTAAACACGTGGTTAAACACATAGTTAAACACGTGGTTAAACACGTAGTTAAACACGTGGTTAAACACGTTAAACACATAGTTAAACACGTAGTTAAACACGTGGTTAAACACGTGGTTAAACACATAGTTAAACACATAGTTAAACACGTGGTTAAACACGTAGTTAAACACGTAGTTAAACACGTTAAACACATAGTTAAACACGTGGTTAAACACGTAGTTAAACACGTGGTTAAACACGTGGTTAAACACGTGGTTAAACACATAGTTAAACACGTGGTTAAACACGTAGTTAAACACGTAGTTAAACACGTAGTTAAACACGTGGTTAAACACGTGGTTAAACACATAGTTAAACACGTAGTTAAACACGTAGTTAAACACGTGGTTAAACACGTAGTTAAACACGTAGTTAAACACATAGTTAAACACGTAGTTAAACACGCAGTTAAACACGTAGTTAAACACGTAGTTAAACGCGTAGTTAAAAACCTAGTTAAACACGTGGTTAAACACGTGGTTAAACACGTGGTTAAACACGTGGTTAAACACGTGGTTAAACACGTGGTTAAACACGTGGTTAAACACGTGGTTAAACACGTGGTTAAACACGTGGTTAAACACGTGGTTAAACACGTGGTTAAACACGTGGTTAAACACGTGGTTAAACACGTGGTTAAACACGTGGTTAAACACGTGGTTAAACACGTGGTTAAACACGTGGTTAAACACGTGGTTAAACACGTGGTTAAATACGTAGTTAAATACGTGGTTAAACACGTGGTTAAACACGTGGTTAAACACGTGGCTAAACACGTGGTTAAACACGTGGTTAAACACGTAGTTAAACACATAGTTAAACACGTGGTTAAACACGTGGTTAAACACGTGGTTAAACACCATAAACTTGAACTTGCTACCTACGCGGCCAACACTCGATGTTCTTTCGGCTACGTGGACCTCGCGTGGAGATCTGCGTCACTGGTCAGCTGCCCGAGTCAAGCTGCAGCGCATTCAGTCGTAGCTCAGAGTCAAACTCCGGCAATCGTAAAGAAGACCATTGATCATAATCTTGGTGGAATCGTCCCCAGCCGGCGCTTGCACACAGGCGCAGTGTCCGCGCACAGCTGGCTTCTCTCGCCGTGGTTTCCCTCCCTGCGTCCCTGTGCAACGAGTCGTGTTCAATCAGCGATTTGAAGGGAGGCTGCACCTTTACCCTACATCCTATGCGGGGTTTTTGTTACAATACTCTCCGTGTAAATTACTGGCGCGCAACACAATGGGACCCCCCTCGCTGCCCCCACCCATCCCTCTCCACCTCTCATCGCCCTACCAATTCCGCCCCCCCTGGCTCTCTTCTACCACCCATTACCCCCCCCCCCCCCCCGGCCCTATCCCCATGCCATCTCCTCTCCCACTGCCCGCCGCGCTCCGAGCGGAGCCAGGAATAGAGCTCAGTGACGGCGGAGGGAGCGAGCCGGCCGGCTGGGAGGGTGTCCGATGGCCTGGCGCCTCTCCTGAGCAAAGCTCCCTCGGCTCCCTCCCTATCCCCCATCCCCCAGGGCGCTCCACAAAACCTCTACCACCACCCACTCCTCTCGGGTCCCTTCTCCCCCGCCCCTCGTCTCCTCCACCGCTCCAACAAGGATTCGGGGTCGCGATTCAATCCCAGAACAGATCGTTCTGCTGCTGCTGCTGTTGTTGTTGCTGTTGTCTACCCTGAAGCCATCTCGCGTCGTGTTGTCTCCCGTGCACGCATTTCGATTCGTTGCGCCTCGGTGTCACAGTCCCCGTTCACCTCAATCACTTCGAACCTCCCGTGGACCACGTGACATCCGCCTGGCCACTGCCACCCCCAAGGCCCTCGCCGCCGCCCACTGTGGAAACAGACGCCGTTCCCTGCAGCCTCCTCATCTCTCCGCACCCAATTGGCCCCGTTCCTCCGTCCCTTCTCCACCCCTCTTCCTTTCATTCCCCATTCATTCTCCTCTTCTTTTCTCTTTCTATTATACCCCCCCCCCCTCTTCATTACAGCCTAGACTCTTGACTCCCCTTGCCGTGGTGATGCGTCGCCACGGGCACAACCACTGCTGGCAATATACATTTAAATATATGTAAATGTAACATGCATAGTCAGCGAGTAAACGAATCGATTCATACACGCGTCGATCCGATGCGTGCACCGTAGAGTGATGTGTTTTGTTGTATTGATGAATCGACGCCCCGTTACGCGATAATTATTGATTATAATCAATCATCCCACTGCCCCCCTCTCCACAGCCCAGCCTGCCGTGGCTGGAGGTGGAGTGGTGAGTACCTGTGTGTATAACTCGGAGTGGAGTGGTGAGTACCTGTGTGTATAACTCGGTGGAGTGGTGAGTACCTGTGTGTATAACTCGGAGTGGACTGGTGAGTACCTGTGTGTATTACTCGGTGGAGTGGTGAGTACCTGTGTGTATAACTCGGAGTGGACTGGTGAGTACCTGTGTGTATAACTCGGAGTGGAGTGGTGAGTACTTGTGTGTATAACTCGGGTGGAGTGGTGAGTACCTGTGTGTATAACTCGGAGTGGAGTGGTGAGTACTTGTGTGTATAACTCGGAGTAGAGTGGTGAGTACCTGTGTGTATAACTCGGAGTGGAGTGGTGAGTACCTGTGTGTATAACTCGGGTGGAGTGGTGAGTACCTGTGTGTATAACTCGGGTGGAGTGGTGAGTACCTGTGTGTATAACTCGGGTGGAGTGGTGAGTACTTGTGTGTATAACTCGGAGTGGAATGGTGAGTACTTGTGGACTTAACTCGGCTGGAGCTGCGGGGATTACGGCTGCGGGGATTATGTCTCGCGCTGCAGCGTCGCGGCTAAAGATACGCGGCAGGGCCACGAGAGTGGAAGCATGGAGAGAGAGGGGGGGGGGGGCCGGCGAGGGGCGGGGGGCTGCGGGCGGCGTTGGGGCCGCCAGTTGGACAGTGGTGGCCGCCGCGGGGCTGGGCAGGGGGGTGAGGGTCTCCGTTGGCCGGGGCCGATGGGGCAACCCCTTTTATAGCGAGGGGGGTGCTGCGGGGATCAGCAGCGTGGGTAGCTGCTTGATGGTTGGTGGTGGTGGTGGGGGGTGGGGGTCCGTCCTGTGCGGGGTGATGAGGTGGGGGGGGGGGATGTGGAAGAGCGAGAGAGCGAGCGAGAGCGAGCCAGTGAGAGCGAAGGGAACGCCACGGGGACACCGTGGCCGAGGGCGTCGAACCTCCGCGGTGCCGCGCCGCCCCCGTGCGCGCCGGCACCGCCGCCGTGAGCCGTGAGCCGTGAATTTGTGGTCTGTGACCCGTGGTCCGTGATCCGTGAGCCATGTCGGAGCGTGCGCCCCGGGTGTCGACCCGCAGCAAGTCGGTCCGAGCCGGGTCGCTCCGCGCGCCGGGCCCCGCCCGCACGAGGTCGGTGCGGATCGGATTCGCCGCCGGTGGTGGCGGAGTTCCCGCGGCGGCCACGTCGGAGACGGGGGGCGATCTGCCCGCCTGTTGGCACTGCCAGGTCAGCCGAGACGTCCGTGCGTGTGCGTGTGTGCGTGTGCGCGTGTGCGCGTGTGCGCGTGTGCGTGTGTGCGTGTGCGTGTGCGCGTGTGCGTCTGCGCGTGTGCGCGTGTGTGTGTGCGTGTGCGTGTGTGTGTGCGTGTGCGTGTGTGCGTGCGTGTGTGTGCGTGCATGTGTGTGTGCGTGTGTGTGTGCGTGTGTGTGTGCGTGTGCGTGCGTGTCTGTGCGTGCGTGTGTGTGTGTGCGTGTGTGTGCGTGTGTGTGTGCGCGTGCGTGTGTGCGTGCGTGTGTGTGTGCGTGTGTGTGTGCGTGTGCGTGTGTGTGTGTGTGCGTGTGTGTGTGCGTGTGTGTGTGTGTGTGTGTGCGTGTGTGTGTGCGTGTGTGTGTGCGTGCGTGTGTGTGGGTGTGCGTGTGCGTGTGCGTGCGTGTGTGTGTGTGCGTGTGTGCGTGTGTGTGTGTGTGTGCGTGTGTGTGTGCGTGTGTGCGTGTGTGTGTGTGCGTGTGTGTGTGTGTGCGTATGTGTGTGCGTGTGTGCGTGTGTGTGCGTGTGTGTGTGTGCGTGTGTGTGTGCGTGTGTGCGTGTGCGTGCGCGTGTGACTGCGATGCGGAGGTCGCGTTCCGCGTCCCCCCTCATCTGCGTGCGGGTTTCTGCAGCCTCTCGCGTTTACCTCTCATCGCTAGATATTTGTAAAAATTGTGTTTGAGGTCAAAAAGGTGATTGGATTTAGAAGAAAAAAAAACTATTACTATATTTTGCCACTGGTAAAGGAGGTCTCATAGTGTGATTGGATTTGTTCGTATTTTTTAGCGATTTTTTTGTACCGAGCCGTGAATGTCCCCCGGCTTGCCGATCGCAGCGGTAAGCCGACGGTGGAAATTCCGCATCCCGATGTCGGAGTCGTTGTGTAGCAGCACGACTCACTGTGGATATTCCACGAAGCGGCGCTGCTTTTGTCGCCGCTGGAGGGATGATGGGCTGAGTGACCGGGCAGATGGTGGCGATTGAAACTCGCCACCTTTCGATTGTGAGCCGTGCAGCCGGAGTCGCGGTGAAGTCTACGCAGCAACACCACAATGCGAAATGTCGTCACCCCCAAACGGATGCCTGGGTCAGGTATCACAGTTGCAGGACGCTCCTGAAAACGATCCGTGAGACGCAATCCACTGCTGGATGAAGGCCGCCACACTCATGTTTCAAGTCGTTTTGTTTGTTTGGTGAAGGGAGGCCGAGAGTGCTCCCGATGATCGATCGCTCGCAGATGTCGTTAGCCACGACCGGGAATTGAACTCGGTCCGCAGATCATTTGGCGATGCTGCTGCTGCTGCGCTGACAGTGGCGCACGAGCACAATCAGCAATAACAATCAAAACATCTCAACGCATTCGTCAATAAAGCCGTGGCCTTAAACGGTAAAACAATAACAATACGCCAATGTATAATCATCAGCGACATTGGCGATGTGCTACGAAGAAGGGCCATTGCCAGAAACGTCGTGTTCAGTCGTTGTTTTTTTCGGTGAGCAGAGTTCACAGCACAGTGAGCTAACCACTGTATCACCGCTCTCTCCGCTCACGGCTAAATGCACGACGACGACTTTGATTATGATGGTGGTGATGGTGGTGGTGGTGGGTCAGCAGGTTCTTATTTTACAGGTGAAACCTATTGAGCTCCAGGGCTCGCTTCAGAAGCGACTTGGCCATCAAAACGTGATGGCGGCTTAGCATGACGTGTCGATGTACAGACGTCAAACAGCTGGTGTGGTGTAGTAGTAGTAGGTGTGTGTGTCTAGTAGGTGTGTGTGTGTCTAGTAGGTGTGTGTGAGTAGTAGGTGTGTGTGTGTCTAGTAGGTGTGTGTGTGTAGTAGCTGTGTGTAGTAGGTGTGTGTGTGTCTAGTAGGTGTGTGTGAGTAGTAGATGTGTGTGTGTCTTGTAGGTGTGTGTGTGTAGTAGCTGTGTGTAGTAGGTGTGTGTGTCTAGTAGGTGTGTGTGTGTAGTAGTGTGTGTGTAATAGGTGTGTGGGAGTAGTAGGTGTGTGTGAATAGTAGGTGTGTGTGAGTAGTGGGTGTGTGTGTAGTAGGTGTGTGTGTGTAGTAGGTGTGTGTGTGAGTAGTAGGTGTGTGTGTGAGTAGTAGGTGTGTGTGAGTAGTAGGTGTGTGTGTGTAGTAGATGTGTGTGTGTAGTAGCTGTGTGTGTGGTAGGTGTGTGTTTGAGTAGTAGGTGTGTGTGAGTAGTAGGTGTGTGTGAGTAGTAGGTGTGTGTGAGTAGTAGGTGTGTGTGTAGTAGGTTTGTGAGTAGTAGGTGTGTGTGAGTAGTAGGTGTGTGTGAGTAGTAGGTGTGTGTGAGTAGTAGGTGTGTGTGTGTAGTAGATGTGTGTGTAGTAGATGTGTGTGTAGTAGATGTGTGTGTAGTAGGTGTGTGTGAGTAGTAGGTGTGTGTGTGAGTAGTAGGTGTGTGTGTGTCTAGTAGGTGTGTGTGAGTAGTAGGTGTGTGTGTAGTAGGTGTGTGAGTAGTAGGTGTGTGTGAGTAGTAGGTGTGTGTGAGCAGTAGGTGTGTGTGTGAGTAGTAGGTGTGTGTGTGTAGTAGATGTGTGTGTAGTAGGTGTGTGTGAGTAGTAGGTGTGTGTGTGAGTAGTAGGTGTGTGTGTGTCTAGTAGGTGTGTGTGAGTAGTAGGTGTGTGTGTAGTAGGTGTGTGAGTAGTAGGTGTGTGTGAGTAGTAGGTGTGTGTGAGTAGTAGGTGTGTGTGTGTAGTATATGTGTGTGTAGTAGGTGTGTGTGAGTAGTAGGTGTGTGTGTGTCTAGTAGGTGTGTGTGAGTAGTAGGTGTGTGTGTGTGTAGTAGGTGTGTGAGTAGTAGGTGTGTGTGAGTAGTAGGTGTGTGTGAGTAGTAGGTGTGTGTGAGTAGTAGGTGTGTGTAGTAGGTGTGTGTGAGTAGTAGGTGTGTGTGTGTCTAGTAGGTGTGTGTGAGTAGTAGGTGTGTAAGGGTAGTAGGTGTGTGAGTAGTAGGTGTGTGTGAGTAGTAGGTGTGTGTGAGTAGTAGGTGTGTGTGAGTAGTAAGTGTGTGTGAGTAGTAGGTGTGTGTGTGTGTAGTAGGTGTGTGTGTGTAGTAGGTGCGTGTGTGTAGAGGGTGTGTGTGTGTCTAGTAGGTGTGTGTGTGTCTAGTAGGTGTGTGTGTAGTAGGTGTGTGTGTGTAGTAGGTGTGTGAGTAGTAGGTGTGTGTGTGTAGTGGGTGTGTGTGAGTAGTAGGTGTGTGTAGTGGGTGTGTGAGTAGTAGGTGTGTGTGTGTAGTAGTGTGTGTGTAATAGGTGTGTGGGAGTAGTAGGTGTGTGTGTATGAGTAGTAGGTGTGTGTGAGTAGTAGGTGTGTGTAAGTAGTAGGTGTGTGTGTAAGTAGTAGGTGTGTGTGTGAGTAGTAGGTGTGTGTGTGTAGTAGGTGTTTGTGTGTAGTAGGTGTGTATGTGTAGTAAGTGTGTGAGTAGTAGGTGTGTGTGTAGTAGGTGTGTGTGTCTAGTAGGTGTGTGAGTAGTAGGTGTGTGTGTAGTAGGTGTGTGAGTAGTAGGTGTGTGTGAGTAGTAGGTGTGTGTGAGTAGTAGGTGTGTGTGTGTAGTAGGTGTGTGTGAGTAGTAAGTGTGTGTGTAGTAGAAGTGTGTGAGTAGTAGGTGTGTGTGAGTAGTAGGTGTGTGTGAGTAGTAGATGTGTGTGTGTAGTAGGTGTGTGTGTGTAGTAGTGTGTGTGTAATAGGTGTGTGGGAGTAGTAGGTGTGTGTGTGTGTAGTAGGTGTGTGTGTGTAGTAGATGTGTGTGAGTAGTGGGTGTGTGTGTAGGTGTGTGTGTGTAGTAGGTGTGTGTGAGTAGTGGGTGTGTGTGTAGGTGTGTGTGTGTAGTAGGTGTGTGTGTAGTAGGTGTGTGTGAGTAGTAGGTGTGTGTGAGTAGTAGGTGTGTGTGCGTAGTAGGTGTGTGTGAGTAGTAGGTGTATGTTCGTGTGTAAGTAGTAGGTGTGTGTATGTAGTAGGTGTGTGTGTGTAGTAGGTGTGTGTGTGAGTAGTAGGTGTGTGTGTGAGTAGTAGGTGTGTGTGAGTAGTAGGTGTGTGTGGGTATTAGGTGTGTGTGTGAGTAGTAGGTGTGTGTGAGGATTAGGTGTGTGTGAGTAGTAGGTGTGTGTGTGTAGTAGGTGTGTGTGTGTAGGTGTTTGTGTGAGTAGTAGGTGTGTGTGTAGTAGTAGGTGTGTGTGTGTAGTAGGTGTGTGTGTAGTAGGTGTTTGTGTGAGTAGTAGGTGTGTGTGTAGTAGTAGGTGTGTGTGTGTAGTAGGTGTGTGTGTGTAGGTGTGTGTAAGTAGTAGGTGTGTGTGTGAGTAGTAGGTGTGTGTGTGTAGTAGGTGTGTGTGTGTAGTAGGTGTGTATGTGTAGTAGGTGTGTGTTAGTAGTAGGAGTGTGTTAGTAGTAGGAGTGTGTGAGTAGTAAGTGTGTGTGTGTAGTAGGAGTGTGTGAGTAGTAGGTGTGTGTGAGTAGTAGGTGTGTGTGAGTAGTAGATGTGTGTGTGTAGTAGGTGTGTGTGTGTAGTAGGTGTGTGTGTGTAGTGTGTGAGTAGTAGGTGTGTGTGAGTAGTATGTGTGTGTGAGTAGTAGGTGTGTGTGAGTAGTAGGTGTGTGTGTTTAGTAGGTGTGTGTGTGTAGTAGGTGTGTGTGAGTTGTAGGTGTGTGTGTAGTAGGTGTGTAGTAGGTTTGTGTGTGTAGTAGGTGTGTGTGTAGTGTGTGAGTAGTAGGTGTATGTGAGTAGTAGGTGTGTGTGAGTAGTAGGTGTATGTGAGTAGTAGGTGTGTGTGAGTAGTAGGTGTGTGTGTGTAGAAGGTGTGTGTAAGTAGTAGGTGTGTGTGAGTACTAGGTGTGTGTCAGTAGTAGGTGTGTGTTGGTAGAGAGAGAGGGGATGACTCAGATGAGGATGGATGCACAGTCGAGCGGGAACGGCAGCAGCCACCACTCGCAAAACAATTGCCCAAGATCTGCGGTCCTCTGCACATGACGGTGGTATCGGCCAATTCATAATGAGTGCGGTACACATTAGCGCAAGTGTGTGCTGTGATGTCACTGTCGCGCACTTGTCTGCCCGCGAGCCAGTCAGCCAGTCAGCCAGCAAACCTCGTGTATACAATATAGTATACAATATAGTATATTGTATATAGGATGACGAGTCATGTGACGTAATCCTGCTGGCACGTCAGACTCGGCGCTCAGCCAACAGCGCCCCGTGCTTTGTGCCCCCGAGTTGACGAGTCGGTCCCCCGTGCCGCCCGACTCGTGGGCTGCTCCTGCCCCTCGACGATGTCGAACTCCTCCCCGCTACGATGGATGTCTTCTCTAACTCCTCTGGTTATTCTCCTTCTTCTTAACCTGGGGTGCACGCTGCCCCCTGGGGGTGCCAGACGCCCTTTGTGGGGGTGCGAGGCATGGGCAGGTCTCTGTTTCTAGAAGGTAAATCGTCGACAACACAAATCAAGCACCGGCACGTTAGGCACAACTTTATTTGTTTCATCAAACCCAACGTCTATATTCACGTCATTTTCTGTTACGACTGATAACCAAAGGGGTCTAAGGCTGCAGTGAAGGTGAAGAAGCGCTGCTCCATGCGGTAGCAAGTGTCAGCTCTCGGCTGGGGTTCATACTCGAGCACACTCCATCGCTGTAGAGCCTCCGTGAAGCAAGTGGGACACACGTGCTGGGAGAATATGAGATCGATCAGCATCATCGCCATCTCCGTCATGCTGTTGTGCTTTAAAGCCATCTCAATTCTACAGCCGGGCTAGCTCACGTTGACGAGTCGAACGCGCAACGCGACGCCACGTGGCGTAACGGGCCCGAGTATTACTTCAGTTAAAAAAACGTAATCTCAACACTGTGAGAACACGGCGATAACTACAACACTGTGAGAACACACACACATAACTCCCCCCACACACACAACTCCCCACACACACACACACAACTCCCCACACACACACAACTCCCCACACACACACACAACTCCCCACACAGACAATTCCCTACACACACACAACTCCCCATCACTTCACTTCACTGACACTTCACTGCGGTCACCGCCATCACCGCCACCTTCATCACCACCACCATCTCCATCACCACCTCCACAACTACCTCCACCACCACCACCTCCACCACCACCACCTCCACAACTACCTCCACCACCACCTCCACCACTACCTTCTCCATCACCACCTCCACAACTACCTCCACTACCACCACCTCCACCACTACCATCTCCATCACCACCTCCACCACTACCATTTCCATCACCACCTCCACAACTACCTCAACCACCTCCACTACCATCGACACCTCCATCTCCACCACTACCATCTCCATCACCACAACTACCTTCATCACCACCACCTCCACCACTACCATCTTCATCACCACCTCCACAACTACCTCCACCACCACCACCTCCACCACCATCTCCATCACCACCTCCACAACTACCTCCACCACCACCACCTTCACCACCATCTCCATCACCACCTCCACAACTACCTCCACCACCACCACCTCCACCACCGACACCTCCATCACCATCTCCACAACTACCTCCAACACCACCACCACCATCACCACCATCACCACCTCCACAACTACCTCCACCACCACCTCCACCACTACCATCTCCATCACCACCTCCACAACTACCTCCACCACCACCACCTCCAAACTAACTCCACCACCACCATCACCACTGACACCTCCATTACCACCTCCACCCCCACCCCCTCCACCTTCACCACCGCGCCCTGGCCTGCGCTGCGTGCACCCTGCAGGAGGGGTCGTGCGCCGCGCACTCCGCCAGCGCTGCCGCCGCGGCTCCCCGCCGTGACGGCTTCTTCAGGGATGGCGCCCGTCGCGTGGACTTCGCCCTCGCCTTCGGAGCGCCGCGCCGCGGACCCGACGGCGTCGGCGCCGCTCGCTTCTCCTCCTCCGTGCGCCGCGCCACCTCGCGCCGCCTCGCGCCACCCTCCTCCGTCTCCTCCTCGGTGCTCCAACTGGGGCCCGAGAGGCGCCTCCCGTCGGGGCTCGCCCTGCAGCCCGTGGCCGAGGGGGCTCTGCTCCCCTCCGCTTCGACGACCACGATGACGACGACGCAGCAGCCGCCGCCGGGAGTCGTCACCACCTCGTCGTTTTTCACCGCCGCCACCGCCGCCGCCTCCTCCTCCACTGCCTCCGCCTCTTCGCCATGGTCGCCCCCCGAGGTGGGCTCCGACCAGGACTGGCGGAGGGACAAGGAGCCGCTCCCGGGGGGCGGTGTGGGGGGAGACGCGACCTCGCGGGACGGGAGTGATGACATGGTGGACCTGGAGGGTGCGTCCGACGTTGGGTGAGAACGTCTGTCTAGCTCTGTGTGTCTCTCTCTCTGTCTCTCTCTCTCTCTGTGCATGCTGGGGAGAGGGTGTGTCCTGCAGGACCTCCTGCTTTCCGATCTCTGTGCACAGGGGCCTGGGTTTTTCTCCATCCTGACCCTTGTCTGAGAAAGAGTTAACTCACCTTTGGTGGTCATTTTCTCGGTTTTCTTCATTTATTAAATATTTTTGTATCAAATAACATTCTCCCCTTAACTGTGAGTATTGTTACTTCACGTGGTGCTGCCTATTTTCTGCTTTTTTTGTGGTTTTCCTTCGCCTCAACAGCACACAACACCACCACCGCCACGCCCCAGGTCTGCTTGGTTTAACAGCCTGGAGCCTCTCCCTCTCTCTGATGCACTCCTTCCCTCACAGCACTCCGTTTTTCTCTTGCTGTCTTATTCATCTTTCTCTCTTCTTATTCTCTCTTGTGAATAACATTCTTTGTCAACTTTTCTTATCACTCGTATTGTACTGCTGCTGTTCATCATGGCACAGTACAACAAGGTCGAGTCTCTCTCTCGGCAGTGCAGTCATTTGATTTCCTCCACCCGAGACCGCCATCGAGGTCGTCATTGCCGCGGTGGTCGAGCGCGTCGGCCTGGCAGGCATCCTCATTGCCCAGCGACAGAACCGCGGCGTGGTCATTTTCATGACCGAGAAGAGTTTGGCGGCGCGCCTCGTGGAGACGCACCCGACGAGATCCTCCAATCCAGCTACAGGAAGCGTGGGGTCAGCGTCGAGGCTTTTTTCCCCGATGTGCTGGTCTTCTTGAAAGCCGCACAGAAAATATATCGCGAACCGCAAAAGTTTACGTTCAGCCCGCAGGAATGCTACCCACTGAAAGCGTTAGTGCAAAACGTAAAGAGGAAGAGCTCTTCCCTTCCAAAGTGATCCCCTGCAGCCACTGCCAGATTCCAAAGAACACAGGATGAGATGTTACTATCCTTTGTGCAAGCACTTCCAAGAGTTCATGAACAGTGAGCCTGGTGAAATTTGGGGAGCGCATCGTCAGTAGTGACCCTTTGGTTCCTAGGGTGTTTCGGCCTTTCATACTATACACCCTCTCCAAAGGCGGCCAGCGACAGGGTGATCAATCCTACGCTTGCGTCCCATTCCCAATTAGTCATAGGAGTTGCCTTGTTGTTGATAGCCAACATCCCATGGGACTATGCATGGCAGGGGCGTCCTCCTCCCTGAGTCAAGCATTGTGGACTGCATACCTCCTGGCCCACTCACTTTGGGGCCCAGCTGGGGTCTTTCCTCTTCATCCAGAGCCACTGACTGCTGCCTTCTGCCGCCTCCGATACAGCTCTGATTGCCGAACGCTGGCTCTGGCCCTTAATTCCCAGGTCTCTAAGCAGTCTGGTTGTAGATGTTGCCACAAAACCTCTGCAGCCCACCTCCACTGGTCGGACTTCTGTGTTCCAGCCATGATGCCGTGCTTCGGCAGCTAGATCGGCATAGCGCAGATGTTTTCGCTCATAAGCCTCATCTACTGAGTCCTCCCAGGGTACTGTGAGCTCAATGATGAAGACCTTCTTGAGCGAACTGGACCAGAGCACCATGTCAGGTCTTAGGGTGGTGTCATGGCTTCGGGTGTCAAGATAGAAAGTCTGAATTGCAACGTTGCTCGCAGTGACAAGAGGTGGCACCGCGTCTGTTGCCTCCTCAACGACCAAAAGGCAGACGTACCTTTCCTGCAAAAAACGTACCTTGACGCCACTCTGCAGGCCTAACGTCAGCACCTCATGGGCAGCCAGTCCTTCTTCGGCCATGGTGAAGACAACCTCGCTGGAGTCGCGATCGTGTTTGGTCCAAAGTTTATTTCAGAGAGCGTGGTCTTTAAAGAGATCGTGAAAGGACATTTGACACGAGGCTGCGGTGCTTCAACTTGTATGCACCGAGCAGGAGCTGCGAGAGGAAGCTGCTCTTCTTCTCCGGCATGCTGCGGGACACCCTGGAGGCAGACGATGCAGACGACGTGCTCACGGTCATTGCGGGAGATTTCAACTGCACCCTCGACCCGGCTCTCGACCTCGTGAAGAGCCACAACCGTCACCCCAAGTGGAAGACCGCGGTCGAGATCAGCGGCACTGCGGAGCTCCGTTCCATGCTCACCTGAGAGAAGCTGTTGCGGGAGGCGCTCGCATCAATGCGGGAGCTGTGGCTGAAGCTGGAGGCACCTGCAGACAGCGGCGCTGCACGACCTCCCTCCTCCTTCCCGGAGTTGCGCATCTCCTGCACCCATCCTCCCGGGTGCTGTGACTCAGGGATTGACCTCGGGTTGTGAATTAACTAATCAATTAATTATTTAATGTAAAAATAGATGTGTTTATTCGTTGATTAATTGGCCAATCAATAAATGCATTCATTGATTCAGGAATGCATGAATTGATTAATACATTGCTTAATTAATTGATTGATTAATAAATCAACGAGCGGCGGCATGCGGCAAGGAGCAGTGCCGCGTTTCGCAATTGGAGGTCACGAGTTCAAATTCCAATTCGGGGGGGGGAGAGGGGAGGTGGGAGGGCTGACTCGGCCCATCCTCCCTCGAGGATCGATACATTTAGTACCGTCAACGCCCTGTGGAAAGTCAACATTGGGCGTCAGTCCTATGAATAGGCTCGCGCCTCTGGTTGCCATGTGCACGTGGGACGCATGTCGCACCGTGCGTAGCACGCTAATCGGAGGTGCGGGGGGAAAGACAACAAACTAAACACAAAGAGCAGCTATGAAGAAATTAGTTTGTCAATCTAGATGATGATTTACAAGTGCATATCTTCAGTAGCTTCTTAATATCGGAAAGAAGATCGTTCCAGACGGCCACAGAAGCGCATCTGAAAGCGCGTGATGCATTGACCGTCTTTGTTCGGCGGCTAGCGTGATGGTTTTTGCTCCTTGATGAGATGCGCAGGGTATTGTGGTTCATTTGTGGCAAGCACTTTGTTGTGGATGAGCAGGACCTTACAACAATGTGTTCGTTCGGCAACCAGAAGCCAATGCAGCTAGGCGAGCACTGGATGCACACGGTCGGACCTAAGAGAGTAATGTTCTTCATGTGATAGTCAACCCAAAGTGCAATCTTCAGAGCTGGAATTTAGCCAAATTAAGTAACAGAAACACATTTCCTATAATGGTGCGTTTTTGTTTGTTTGCGTGACTGCCTCGATTTGAAACCAGAATCTCAGCGGTACCAGGGCAGCGCTCTGACTTCTGAGGCCACCAGTCACCTTAATGCCCTCTCTCCAACTCCTTCGCCTTATCTTTATTGTCAGACGTGATCATCATCGTCGTCATCATTATCAACATTTGAATCACCGTGTCCCAATTCCCATCGCAATTCCCATCACTGTCTCAGTTTCCATCTTCAATTCACGTCCTGACCTCGTCCATGGCCACGTTCTTCATCGGTGCCTCCACGCGCTCACCCCCCTCCCCCACTCCTGCAGCTACATCCCGCTGGCTGAGGTCCACGACGAGGAGAAGCGCGCCCGGAGGGACGAGTTCGAGGCACAGCTCTTGGAGGCTGGACTCGAGCTGGAGCGCGATGACGAGGTGAGCGTCACGCGCGTGGTTCACGTGGTGGTGCGTCAGGGGGTGAGCGTCACGTGGTTCACGTGGTGGCGCGTCAGGGGGTGAGCGTCACGTGCGTGGTTCACGTGGTGGTGCGTCAGGGGGTGAGCGTCACGTGGTTCACGTGGTGGCGCGTCAGGGGGTGAGCGTCACGTGGTTCACGTGGTGGCGCATCAGGGGGTGAGTGTCACGTGCGTGGTTCACGTGGTGGCGCGTCAGAGGGTGAGCGTCACGTGCGTGGTTCACGTGGAGGCGTGCATGCGATGCTCACCTTGCCAATGCATCTCATTATCATTGCAGTGGCCTAACGCGTAATGCGTCCCATGTGTGCGAGAGTTGACCTTCAGAACCGTACACCTGCAACACCAGCAACAGCAGCAGACTCCGCGTCTCCCCCTGCACTCCCTCCCCTCTCCATACGAATTATTATCGCTGTTTGTCGCCTCGTCTCTCCCATCTCCACCCCTCCCGCCTCACCCCCCTCCCGCCTCACCCCCCTCCCGCCTCACCCCCCTCCCGCCCCACCCCCCTCCCGCCTCACCCCCCTCCCGCCCCACCCCCCTCCCACCCCACCCCCCGCCGGCAGGCAAGGCGGCACGGAGGCACGGTCTACGTGCGGCTGCACGCGCCGTGGCACGTACTTACGCGCGAGGCCGAGCTGCTGAAGCTCAAGATGCCGACAAAGAAGGTGCCACGTGCCATCGATCGATCGATCGAACGAACGACTGAACAAACCAACCAATCAACCAATCGCGACGCCCCCTTAGGCCCTTGTGCTGTGACGTCACGGGCTGCCGGGGCGAGGCGCTGCCACACGTGGCGCAGTACCCCTTCTCGCTTTAATTTTATCTTCAAAAATGTGTCTGAAACCCGCGACTATGATGATAGCACGATACCGTGTAGGGGCACGACAATGAAGGAGGAGGGTTTACGGATAGACGTAACGCGTGCCCTTAGTGGCAGTGTCGTGTGCCGATAGCAACAGCGGTAGCAGAGTTCTGGAATAAGATCGAGAGAAAGACTTGGAGCCCTCGCACGTACGAGGCTCATCTATGCGTTTGCAATGGATCAACTTATCCATCTCGGATCGCATTTAAATCCACAATGGCCTCGTCTCAGCTGCACGTGTCAGACGCGAGAATTTTAACGTTGCTTGCAGCTGAGATTGCCGTGTTTTTTTATCTCCCCTACTGAGACCAATTGGTAGAATAGGTGAGAGTCATAAAAACACACGCAGCGGAGAGAGAAACACGTATCAACTGCGTATAACAGGCGCTTACAACGTCTCAAAACCTCGCGCAAGGACCGCGTTCGGGTGTGAGAAGCAGAGAGCGACACTTCGTCGCTCCCGGCCCGTTCCCCATGGACCGTGCGTCCCACCCTCGCACGCGCGAGATCAATCGCGGTGACGCGATTCGTACAATCCGCACGTAACGCGGCTTTAAATAGTCGGGATAGATCTGGCAGTCTTACATTCGACCGCCCCCCCGTTTCTCCGCTCATCGTTGTGACATCGGCTTGCTAAATCGGGACACCTTCCACATTCAACAGAGGAACAACAGAGGAAATTACGGCCGATTCTAAGTTTGTCTTCAAAGAGTTGCGGCGTAATGATCCGTCACTAAGTTTATCTCGTTCGCTCGCACCACGTTCGACCCCCTCGAAGCGACCTCATACACACACCACACACACACCACACACACCACACACTCCACACACACCACACACACACACTACACACCACACACACCACACACACACACTACACACACTACACACCACACACTACACACTACACACCACACACCACACACACCACACACACACCACACACACACACCACACACACACTACACACCACACACACCACACACACCACACACACCACACACACCACACACACCACACACACCACACACACCACACACACACACTACACACCACACACACCACACATACCACACACACACACACCACACACACCACAAACACACCACACACACACACCACACACACACCACACATACACACACCACACACACACCACACACACCACACACACACCACACACACACGGATTGTTACACTGCACGATGGTGAGAGACGGTGATGGTTTAGGAGAGCCCTTCATCCAGCAGTGGACTGATCATGGCTGATGATGATGATGATGATGATTTTATTCCACTTCTGTAAAATTTGTTTCTATTTACTATCAATAGTTCAGAATGGTTGCATGTCATGTCTAATCATGTCTAATCACAATGGGGCCTCCCTTGAATGTTTTACTTCTATCCTCAATGCGGCTTCGTTGACATTAACGGATACAGCAACACCGCGGTTTACGTCTGGGGATGCGCTCCTGAATATCGAAACGACGTCAATGAAAGCGATGTACAGGGCGGTAGTGGTGGGTGGTGGTGGAGGCGAAGGCTGAGAGGCAAAGGACGGACGACGATGACGATGCTGTCAACGAGGTGAGTGTGCGGTGGAGGCGACGCAAACCAGGTAGCGGTGTCAGTAAAGTGACGCCGTGTTTGAGAAACGGCGTGAAAGTGGCGGTTGCAGGTGGATGGAGGTGTACAAGTGTTGATGGCAGGTGTGATGGAGGTGTACAAGTGTTGATGGCAGGTGTGATGGAGGTGTACAAGTGTTGATGGCAGGTGTGATGGAGGTGTACAAGTGTTGATGGCAGGTGTGATGGAGGTGTACCTCGTTGTGGCGTTGTTGGGTTGTGGGGTCGTGTCTCCCTGTTCAACTCCCCTCCCCACTGCCACCCCATCCCCCCGCCCCCCCCATCCCCCCGCGCCCCACCCCCCCCGCCCCCAGGTGTACGAGGTTCGACGCAACACGCGCCAGGCCTGCTCGTGCTGGCGCCGCGCCACCGCCCTGCTGCGGCCGCGCACGCCGCAGTCAGAGAGGGAGGCACGCATCAAACACCTGTCTCTACCCTTCTCACGCGACAAGGAACACCTGTACGCCCCTAGCAACCACCCCATCACACCTGTACGCCCCTGGCAACCACCCCATCACACCTGCACGTCCCTAGCAACCACCCCCATCACACCTGTACGTCCCTAGCAACCACCACCATCACACCTGTACACCCCTAGCAACCACCACCACGCCTGTACGCCCCTAGCAACCACCGCCATCACACCTGTACGTCCCTAGCAACCACCCCATCACACCTGTACGCCCCTAGCAACCACCGCCATCACACCTGTACGTCCCTAGCAACCACCACCACACACCTGTACGTCCCTAGCAACCACACCCATCACACCTGTCATCTGTGATCACCATTTCACAGTCTTGCCATACAACTACCCATCGAGCCCATTTCATCACCTCACCAAGGCATCATCACAGCAGCGATTTACCAGTCCGCTACTGTGGACAAAACCCTCACGTTATCAACCACCTTCTTGGTTCTTTCGGTAAAGTCACGTAGAAGGGAAGTAATAAAATAATAAAAATAAAACATAATAAAATTATTCTCACGACGTTTCGGCCACAACGCCAGCAGCCGTCCTCAGGTGAAAACCAGGTCCGTCGAGGCGACAGAGTCTGAATGGACCTGGTTTTCACCTGAGGACGGCTGCTTGCGTTGTGGCCGAAACGTCGTGAGAATAATTTTATTATGTTTTATTTTTATTATTTTATTACTTCCCTTCTACGTGACTTTACCGAAAGAACCAAGAAGATGAATCCCTGCAGTCACGAAAGCTTTAAATCAAAAGTTATCAACCACCTCAATGTAAAATTGTAGTTGTGTCTCTACATCAACATCATCCATGCGGAGAAGAATCAGTTCATCTCCTGCCTAAGCTGATCACTCACTCACCTGCCCGCTTGTGTGATTCCTACCACGTGCCTCTCACTCCACTACGCACCCTCACCTGGCTCACTTGCATGTTGACCTGTGACCCCCTCCCCCCCTGTCCATTCAACCCCATCGCACCTTCACCTGTACCCCCTTCCCATTGGTCCCTCCGATTCTCCTCCCTCCACCTCTCTCCCCCCGCCCCCACCCCCCGCCTCCTTCCCAACCTGGTCCCCTCGTCATCCAACCCTAGATTCGATATCCGGGACAAAGACACGTACTTCACGAGTTCACAACGAAGCAAGATCGTGAGTGGGCAACACGCGCGTTGACATTGCTACTACACATTGTTTGGCAATGCTGCTGCTGGTTAAACGAACCAAAGGCAAAGATCCCCCGTATAACCTTCAACAGACTGCTGGGGCAAGCGCTGTTTGCAAGTACCTATGAAGGTCGAGGCGTCACACGACGGGGTGGGTGGCCAGCACCATGCCTGGCCGTATTTGTCTCCCAAGTGGCGATGTTTACACACCGCACTGGATATTCATTTAAGGCTCAGTCTACCTATGGGAGGCCTAGGACCGGATTACGAATCCGTCACCGATGATTACCCGTATAGCCTTAAGAGACTGTTGGGGCAAGTGCTGTTAGCGAGCACCTATTAAGGCTTGGCTAGGCACACACACACGTACAATCATATTAAAAACCACATTCATACCAAGAGAGCACACTAAGATCTCAGAACTGAGCCCAATAAGTAAATGGTGGATGTTGTTGGGTTGTTTTTTTATTCCCAGGTTCGAGAAATCCTAAAGCGGGCGGTGGTGACGCGTGGCAAGCACAGCATTGGTGAGCACACGGCTGCGGCCATTTTAATCAACGTCACAAGGGACCCTTGATGATGTCACCACTGCACTCCGAAGCCCTCGCCTGAGAGAGACGACGAGTCATGCATGGATTTGTCGTCTCTGGGCTCGATTCGCCTGCTGAATAATGCGGGCGATTCCATTCAGAGTGGTGGCTTTATTCAATAATCTGTTGTGTTTATTTGTTAACGCTGTTATTCATCGTTAAGTTGATGTTCAAAGGTTACGCTATTCGCTCCACCCCACCCCCTCCACCGACCCACCCACCCAAATTTACACCCCCAGAATATCGAGAGGGAACTCAGTGATGATTTTAGTCGTGTGTATTAGTGTTGTTGCTCGTGTTAAAATAAAGTTAATATATTTGTATATATGTAATTTATTATTTAGCATTGTGGTAGCGAATGTAGCCGCTTCTAGCGGCTAGAAAGCTATCATACAATATAGGACTCAAACACCAGTCAGTTCTTGTCAATAACAACACCGTGGCCTTAATAGAGAAAACAAATATGAAGTCGGCGACGTTTCGGTCAATGTCCCTTCATCATGGCACACGGCTCAAAACGTGGCCCATTAAATTTAGCATTTATTTTAAGGACACACTGTTGCGAATGTGTTAGTTTAACACGAAAGTTTTCGCGACCGATTTCATCCATAATACAGGTTTTTTTGGGTTATATCGCGTAAATATAAATGTGTTGTTAAACCCGTCACCACCCGACACAGCCAATTAGTAAGGTTTGTCACGTAAACAGAACGTGGCCAATTCGTTACCAGTACAGCACGCCGGTGTGTTGGGAGAGCAAACCCACATTGTCAATGTTGTGTAAATGTTGTGGGTTTGCTCTCCAACGCACCGGTGTGCTGTACTAGTAACGAATTGGCAAGTTCTGTTTCACGTGACAAACCTTACTAATTGGCTGTGTCCGGTGGTGGCGGGTTTAACGACACATTTATATTTACACGATCTGACCCAAAAAACCTCTACATCGATGATATAGTTACACCTCGATCAATGACGTGCTTGCGTGCAATGGCAGCGATGTGTCGAGGAGTAACCGAATGCCATTGTTGAGGTTTGCTGCTGCTCGTCACGACGAGAGGGCTTCAGGACACAGAGAGAGTCCGTGTCGCTTTGCTCTTCATCCTCCGTTGAAGGATCGTAGGCCACAGTGGGGGTCACTGTGTGGGCCATAGGTTGGCTTGCCTGGCCACAATCACACTCGTGTGGCATGTCTCTATGTATCTCCATGTGTCTCTATGTATCTATACGTGTCTCTATGTAGCTCTATGAGTCTCTATGTATCTCTATGAGTCTCTATGGGGTTTACTATACGGCCCAAAGTTTGGGTTGCATAGCCACCATCGCACTACTATACGGCTTGTGCTTTTCATCTTCCATTCACGAAGGGGCTGTTGACCTTTCCTCACAACGGCAACGACTAATGGAGACACTAGAATCTCGACAAACGCTCTGAGTGAAACCCTAACCCCCTGTTCCCCGATTCAAGACATTTTCCATTTGCCGCGTGTGCGCCCAGGTCTCACGCGTCTGCTGGCCAGCGGTGTATACAGCGCCGCATACCCACTCCACGATGTGAGTTCCGCTGCCGTCACCCCCCCCCCCCCACAGCCCCCCAACCCCCAGCCCCTCCACCCCCCAGGCCACGGCTAACGTCAGTGGCGAGTGATATCCGAATTGATCCTGGGCACCCTCCCACCCCCCACATCCCCTTCACCAACCCGCACTGAGCAGCACGCTGGTGATGGGCGGTCGAACATTCCCCTACTAACAAACAAAAAGCTGAGAAAGTAAATCGTGTAAATCAATTTTACTGGGAAGGTTCCCAATTTCTCATACCACTGGTGCCGAAAGGGCTGCCTACCGGGTTTTCTGGAACGCTCTGTGACGTGAATGAACTCCGATGCCTGACAACCGACAAGCATGTGTCCAGAACATACAAATGCAGAAACACGACAGACAGGAAGTCGTCGTCTAACGCGCTCGGAGATGTGGTCCTGAGAAGCGCCACGCTAAGCGACAGAAATGATCCATATGTAGTGTAACGATCGAGTTTGGCGCAGCTCAAGAAAGTACCTCGTCGTCGACCGCTCAGAAGCAGCGTTGTAACATGCCGCACACCCCGCGTAGTAACGGGGCACGCCCCGCGTAGTAACGGGGCACGCCCCGCGTAGTAACGGGGCACGCCCTGCATAGTAACGGGGCACGCTCCGCGTAGTAACGGGGCACGCTCCGCGTAGTAACGGGGCACGCTCCGCGTAGTAACGGGGCACGCTCCGCGTAGTAACGGGGCACGCTCCGCGTAGTAACGGGGCACGCTCTGCACTAGTAACGGGGCACGCTCTGCGTAGTAACGAGGCACGCCCCGTGTAGTAACCGGGCACGCTCTGCACTGTAACGGGGCACGTCCCACGTAGTAACGGGGCACGCTCTGCGTAGTAACGGGGCACGCTCTGCGTCGCGTGGAAAGTGTTTCCGAATGGAAGAGCCGCGTTACAGCGCCAACGCGTTGTGTCTGTGCTGTTTTGCACCACCGTTCGTAGGCAACCGCTGTAATTATCTGAGTAGCGGGAGTGGGGCGACTCCGCTGCACTAAGACCGCACGCTCAGCGACGACTTTGCGTCGTACTCTTGGAAAAAACACAGCGTGCCCTCTGTTCCCCGGGGGGTACGAATGCTGAGACGCGATCCGTACCGTGACACCCGTGGAAACCAGGCTACGAGCCATGCACAGCATGCAGGGTGCAGGGGATTTTGAGAAGGGGGCGGGGGGAGCGATTGAATCGGTGCGAGCGAAAGTTTTTAAAGTGTTGGCTTAACGAACCCCTCTCACCCACGGGGTCGGGATACACCTCCGGCTATGGATAGGCGATGTAAGCGATGCCGCTAGTTCCACGCCGCCTCTAACCCCAACCCCCTATCGCCCGGCACGGTGCCACGGTGGGTTCGATCTTGACCTTGACGCCTGCTGATTATATTTGTGGTTTGCATGTTCTCCCCGTGTGTTGAGATGAATCGACACGCGTTTAGAGTATTTGGCTGCTGCTATAAATGTCCACAAGATGATGAGCCCCTTCGTTGAGCGTTGTCATTTGCGATCGCTGTATAGCCGAGTGGGGCCTTACCTGGTGAAAGAAAACAAAAATGTTTCCTGTTTCGTTTGTTTCTAAATCGCCCAGCCCTCTCTCCCACTTCACTAAACCTCCCTCCCTGTCACCCTCTTGTCCACGTGTCTTCGCAGGGAGACTATGACGTCACCACGGGCCCCGGCAACGACAGGAAGGTGAGAAGGCTGCTATTGGCTGTTGTAGCACGCGGTTGGGTGGGGGCACAACACGTGACCTCACCTCGGACGCCCCCGTCGTATTTGGGCCCCGAGGTGGTGAGACTGTTTACTCCCTCCCCTGGTGTACAGGAGGTCGTGGCTTCGATCCACAACCCTGACGCCTGCTGCTGTATATTTGGAGTTTGCATATTCTCCCCGTGGTCGCGTAGATTTTTCTCCGGGTCCTCCGGGTTTTCCCGGCACATTCATGAGTTTCGACATAGTAAGCCTATTCGTTCACTTATATCATCTGTGGCCAGGTTGCTTTTGAAAAAGAGCTGTATAGGCTCAGGTAGGCCTTAACTGGTAAAATAAAACATAGTCAGGTGGTGAAGAGTATTTGCCCCCAATTGAATCATGCCCGTGAATGTACCCGTGTGTGTTTTTATCTCATTATATTAGTTGACGTTCATGGTGTGTGGGTGCCACAACATCGTTTCCGCTCTGCCACTTCGTGTGGCTGCTGTCGTTGATGTATCGCAACAGCTGTGATGTGACATTGAGGCTGGTTGAGGAGTGGGCAGGGCCGTCCATAGGGGGGGAGGGGGTGCGGGGCCCGGGACGAATCCCACTGTGGGCCCCCCTGACGCCTTCAAACTCAACCAGAAGTATTACCACTGACAATGTGACGTCGAAGCGCGGGGCCCCCCCAAAGCGTGGGGCCCTGGGCGGTCACCCCAATTTGCTGCGTATCCTAGGGACGGCTCAGGGAGTGGTGCATAGTGGGCTACGTACGATGCAAAAGAAGTTCATCATACATTCATCATCGCTGCGGAGGTGAAGCCTCCTTCGTTGGGATGTATCGGGTCTCTGAGTCGCTCGATGTTTCATGGTTTTGTCCGGGTGGTGACTGCAGTCTCCGCATACTGACCACGGAGTTTTGTACATTTCCAATTGTGTGAATCATCATCATCGTCATCGGGTATCCGCATCATCTGCTGCTGCTGAGGATGATGCGGTTGAGTGGCTGTGGCCCAGAGAATTCACGAGAGATCGACGTCATGCAGCGATCTTCTGGGTCGTCTTGTCGCTCACATGTCTGTAACTTCTTGTGGAATCCATTCTGCTCTCCAAGCCGCATCATCATCATCAACATCATCATCGTCATCATCATCGTCATCATCATCATCGTCATCATCATCATCGTCATCATCATCATCATCATCGTCATCATCGTCATCATCATCATCGTCATCATCATCATCATCGTCATCATCATCATCATCGTCATCATCATCATCGTCATCATCATCATCATCGTCATCATCATCATCGTCATCATCATCATCGTCATCATCGTCATCATCATCATCGTCATCATCATCGTCATCATCATCAGGGTTTTACTGGTAGGAACCTCCTGGTTACACCAGCCCACAGGGGATTATTGTGTCTGTCCGTCCGTCGTGCCGGGAGGGGCTGGGTGGGGAGGGAGGGGCTGGGTGGGGAGGGTGGGGAGGGGCTGGGTGGGGGGTGGGAGAGGTGGGGCTGGGTGGGGAGGGGCTGGTCACCCCGTGGTGCCCTTATAAAACTCAACGTTTAACCCACTCACGCCGGCTTGTGCCCGCCCTCACAGTCGGGCATATTTGCGGAATACACCACGCCGCCGTTGACCCTGGCCATTGACCGAGCAACCCAACGTTCCTACCAGCTCCCTCCGCAGGAATGTGTTGTACTGCGTCTGAGTGCATTTCACGCATCGCCATTTCGAGCATGCCGGCGTTTAGAGTTAGCAGCAAACTGGCTGAATGAATGAACTTGAAGACGTGATACAACTAAGACTGACAACTACCAACGACAACTAAAAACAGCGAAAGAATCGTGCTGGAGAGATCCACGCTCGACCTTGGAATTGCACTGAGAGACAAGCACGTGACGTAGAGAGCACACGCAGAGGTTAACGACGCCACTCAAACGGGAACGTAAGCGAGCCTTGGGCATTAGGTGTCGGGGCTGGCAGGAATGATCGGGATGATGGCTCGTGTGTGGGCATACGGTGGATTGTTACATCACCGTGCCGTGACACATGGAGGCATTCTGGCGAGGCCTTCATCCAGCAGTAGATCGATCAAAACTGATGATGATGATGAATTTGATGATGGTGGTAGGGGCGGTGATGTCATATTGGCATCGTAAAGCATGCTGGGATTGCTGCAATGCTTCGCTGCTGGACCCCTGTGCGTGTGTGCGCATTTACCGTGTGTGTGTGTACCGCGTGTGTGTGTACCGTGTGTGTGTGTGTACTGTGTGTGTGTACTGTGTGTGTGTATGTACCGTGTGTGTGTACCGTGTGTATGTGTGTACTGTATGTGTGTACTGTATGTGTGTACTGTGTATGTGTGTACTGTGTGTGTACTGTGTGTGTACTGTGTGTGTGCACTGTGTGTGTGTACCGTGTGTATGTGTGTACCGTGTGTGTGTATGTGTACTGTGTGTACTGAGTGTGTGTACTGTCTGTGTGTGTACTGTGTGTGTACTGTGTATGTACCGTGTGTATGTGTACTGTGTGTGTATGTACCGTGTGTGTGTGTACTGTGTGCGTGTGTACTGTGTGTGTGTACGGTGTGTGTGTATGTACCGTGTGTATGTGTGTACTGTGTGTGTATACCGTGTGTATGAGTGTACTGTGTGTGTACCGTGTGTATGTGTATTGTGTGTACTGTCTGTGTGTGTACTGTCTGTGTGTGTACTGTCTGTGTGTGTACTGTCTGTGTGTGTACTATGTGTGTCTATGTACCGTGTGTATGTGTGTACTGTGTGTGTGTACTGTGTGTGTGTGTGTACTGTGTGTGTGTACTGTGTGTGTCTATGTACCGTGTGTATGTGTGTACTGTGTGTGTGTACTGTGTTTGTGTACTGTGTGTACTGTGTGTGTCTATGTACCAGTGTGTATGTGTGTACTGTGTGTGTACTGTGTGTACTGTGTGTGTGTGTACTGTGTGTGTGTACTGTGTGTGTACTGTGTATGTGTGTGTACTGTGTGTGTGTACTGTGTGTATGTGTGTACTATGTGTGTGTGTACTGTGTGTGTGTACTGTGTGTGTACTGTGTGTGTGTACTGTGTGTGTGTGTGTACTGTGTGTGTGTACTGTGTGTGTACTGTGTGTATGTGTACTGTGTGTGTGTACTGTGTGTACTGTGTGTGTGTACTGTGTGTGTGTACTGTGTGTACTGTGTGTGTGTCAGCGCTGCGCTAGGAACCCGGCGATTCGCGCCAATCCGAGTGGAGATGATCTGAACTGGTCCTGGGCCTCCCCGAGGTCGACTCAACCGCAAATGAGTATCTGATGCAATGTATAGACATCGCCACTAGAGAGACAAAGGCGGCCGGGCGTGGTGCAAACCACCCACCCCTTTGCGTGCCGTCTTGGTCTTCATAGGTCCTACTCGCTAACAGCACTTGCCGCAACAGGTCGGTTAAGGCTATTCGGGGGATCTTTGTTTTGCTTTGCCGGGGAACCCACGTGGCTCGCACATTCAGTACCCCTCAGCCTCTCCTCTTCCTCCTGGCATCTCTCTCGCTCTCTTTCTCTCTCTCTCTCCCCCCTTCTCTTCATCCCTCTCGCTCTCTCTCACTGCCTCCCCCTCTCTCAGTGTCTCTTTTTTATGATCAGTGGAAACAAGAAGATGCTCGGTGTAGTCGGCACTTTGCTTCGTTCAACATTTCTTTTTTTTTATAACTTTGCTTTATGTAAACCCCCACCTCTCGCTCCATCTCGTCCCCGCAACCCGCATCTCTCCCCTACCCCAAATCTCTCTCCACCCCCACTGCCTCTCGCATTTTCTCGACGTGGTCAGAACTTTACAACAACAAACACAAAACTCACCAACACGGTAGGAGTGCAAGAGTATAGGAAAGGTAAACAAGTCACTGATAGAAAACATAGATAAATTAATACAACTAAACTCGTTTTACCTTACCAGGTAGAGCCCACTAACTTAGTTCTCAGAAGCGACCTGGCCACAGATGATAGCTCATGGAAGTGGCTTATCATGTGGAAATATATAGCAGCCAAACTATCTACATAATCTAAAGTCTAGATTATAATTAGATTCTAAACGCATGTTTCTAAACATGTCTGGAAACTCGGGCAGGCAAATTGCGGACTCGCTCGGGACACTGTGGGTGGGGGCGGGGGGCGGGGCGGTGGGGGGTGGGGGGCGGGGTGGGGGGTGGAGGTGGGGGGGTGGGGGGCGGTGGAGGTGGGGGGTGGGGGTCAGTGGGCTGCTCCGGCCCGCTGTGCATGCCTCTGCGTGTAGCCACGGGGTGTTTAACTACTGACCCCGCGTGCGCTCTTACGTAAGACACCTTGTGCTGATGGCGCAATGCCCATGGCGGTGACCCATCATTACAATCATCCTCGTCCCATACGGGACAATGCCTGAATATCTACCACGTTGCTCGTTAGAGTTATTGAAGGGTTTAAAAAGGCCGTGATAATAATCATTATTATTAGAGTGAATATGTTTTGTGAAATAAACTGTTCAAGATATTACGTAATGAATGTTCTTATTTGTAACGGTGTTCAAATCAATGTGCTTATAGCACTTCAAAGTCCGGTAGGTGGCAGCTACCTGTGCACCAGAATGAGATGGCCAGCGTCTCGGGCATGCGGTCGTCATAATAACAACAAGTGCTTTTGTAAAGGGGCATTTCATCCGTAGATCGCGATGCACCACCGCGTCTGTACAGCCAGGAAATACACAAAACCCGCAGGGTGACGGTCAGATCGAGGCGGCAGGGGTCAGTTCACAGAGGTGAGAATTCCAGCCGTAGGTAAATATAGCGGACGATTCTGATCGCCTTATTGACAAAGGCAAAGCACCTCCGATTAGCACGGTTGGCTACGTACGGTGCGAAAGAAGTTCAACATTCATACAAAGCGTTTCCAAGCTTGCGAGACGCACAGTGGGGGGATCCCGATGAGCCCTGCAGGGACAGAGCCTCGATCTCGGAGTCCTGAGAAGGAGGCGATCCGAACACCTCGGGGACCTGATTGGAGCATGACGATGGATCGGTTCCTGCCAGTATTGCGGGGCTCACCCATTGAGCGCGTTGTAAGGGCAGCAGCAGCAGGAGCAGCAGCAGGAGCAGCAGCAGGAGCAGCAGCAGCAGGAGCAGCAGGAGCAGCAGCAGCGGCAGCAGCAGCAGGAGCTTATAGTCCACTCGATACTGGACTGGTAGCCAGTGCAGAGACAAGAGAGCAGGTGTGTGATGCTGCTGCTGCTGATGTGCGTGTGAGGACTAACAGCTGCATACCGAACGAGCTGCAGGAGTCGAGCCAGCATCTCAGTTATTTGCCACCGAAGTTGCAGAACATGCGTGTGTGTGTGCATGTTGAACTTCTTTCGCGCCGTACGTAGCCAACCGCGCTAATTGGCAGTGCAGGGGAAGGACAACAAACCAAACACAAGAATCGGTTCTCAAGCAATTAGTTCGTCAATCGCGCTTAACCATCGATCATGATGCGTGCACCCGCAACGTATCGATTTAAGACTGCATGAGATTGCCGCTACGTTAAAAATAAATTCGCAGACAACACTGCGCCTCCATCATGATGCATCTCTCCACATACGGTGGCGAGATGTTAACTACCTCGCCTGGTGTGCAGGATGTCGGGGACTCGGCCGACCCTGACGCCTGCTGCTGTATATTTGAAGTTGGCGGTCTCTCTCTTTCTCTCTCTCTCCGCGTGGTCGCCTGGATTTTTTTTCTCCGGATCCTCCGGTTTTTCCCTCCACATTTAGAAACACGCATTGAGATTCTTTAGATTATTTTGGTGCTGTAAATGTCCAAAAGACGGGCCACTTTGTTGCGCTATCATTTGTGGCCAGGTCGCTTCTAAAAAAGATAAGTTCATACCTCAGTGGGCTTTGCCTGGTAGGATGGGGATGGTTTAGTTGTTGTATCTGTCGGCGTTTGGGTGACGTGTTTACCTCCCTTGTACTTTTCACTACCATCGTGTTTTTGTTTGTTGTTGTGGCGTTCTTACCCCGTACCCCTACTGGACATCTGTGAAGAAGAGCTTTATAGCTCTTCGGATTCCTCCTCCGGTATAAATCAACATTCTGATTCTGAACTCAGAGTCATTCTTACACCCACTTCATCTCAGCTGCGCGGGCCGGTCCTTCTGGAGGCCCATCAATTCCGGAGCACCGATTTCGAGTGAAACCACAAACCCGCACCAGTTTAGATGTGACGCCTTCTCATCAGCAGGGCTCAGGCTCGCTTGCATCAGGGCTGGCGAACTGCCAGACCTCGCAGACAAGGAAGCAATCTCTCTCTCTACGATGTGGGGGGAGGATGGGGGGGGTCCCAGTCAGACGCACAATTCTGCAGTCGTGATACACCACGGTTACTCTGTGAGTGTCGTGTTACTTTGAGATAAGTGTATGGGTGACTCAAGTGGAGGGATTGTCCAAGGATGTGTCTGTTTACCGTCGAGCTACGAATTACGCAACTAACCACGTGCCGATTTGAAAGCGTCTCATGAGGAAATGTTGTGTAGTTCTCGTCACCTGCGATTAGCACGATTGGCTGCGTACGGTGCGAAATAAGTTCAACACGAGGCCCCATGGGTGTCAACCAAGCGTGGTCTCCACTCTATATACCTCTACTGGCCTCTCCTTTTGTGCTGTGAAGTAGGGCTTTTGTCCGAAACGGTTGTATTTATGTTTCCCCGTCTGAGGCCACACCACAGTGTTATTGTGGTGTTGTGTTATTGTGGTGTTGTGGTGTTGTGGTGTTGTTCATTGTCAATTGTCCCTTTGTGGCACCAACAGCAGCAGCAGCAGCAGAGATTGGCCTCCAGCACGGCCGAGCTTCTCAGCCGAGTTTATTCCCATTTGTTGTGCACACCGTCGACACCCTTCATGCTTGTGAGCATTGCGTTGGGTCCTAGGCGGTCTTCAATCATCACCTCCTTGATGACTAAACCGCGGTGGCCAAGAGCCGAAAATTAGCGGTGGGTTCCGCAAAGAGCCGAGTGTGTGTGTGTATATTTATACATGTCAATGTGTATTTATACAGTGACATTTTTGTCCCGCCACGGGAGACATTCGTTATCCTTTTCTACCATTGTCGTAGCAGCGCGTCACACGGTGAGATGCCTCCCGGTAGAGCCCACGTGGGTGGATCAATCCCGCGGTGTGATGCCCCTTCGGTAGAGCCCACGTGGGTGGATCAATCCCGCGGTGTGATGCCCCTCCGGTAGAGCCCACGTGAGTGGATCAATCCCGCGGTGTGATGCCCCTCCGGTAGAGCCCACGTGGGTGGATCAATCCCGCGGTGTGATGCCCCTTCGGTAGAGCCAACGTGGGTGGATCAATCCCGCGGTGAGATGCCCCCCCCCCCCCCCCGGTAGAGCCCACGTGGGGGGGTCAAGGAGCGACCCCGCGTGGGGCCTCGGGAGACGCCGGTCGGCCCCGGCTGGACTAAGGCAAGTGGCAAGTCCTTAACTCGCTCGTGCCACGAGATGTGTAGCTACGGGTACAACGTCAATTACGAAGGATACGCGAGAGAGAGAAAGAGAGCACGTGCGGTAAGAGGTGGCTGCACGAAGCGGTACAGCAAGTAGGTCTCGCGGTCTACAGCTGTGCGGATCGTCCCCGCACTGTGCATGCCGCGGGTTCTCTGCGCGTCACAATAATTATTATTACAAAAAAAAAACAGTCCTTTAGCAAAAGAAGGAAATTCACAATCCCCCCACCACCCACAAGTCGGATGCTTTCGCGAATAACTGAAGCAACTTTTTTTGTGATGATTAGCGTCAATGTCGCGTTACGGATTAAAAATAGTTTCACGAACGAGGAGGCGGCTATGTTCGCTTTGCGGCTCGACACCGACAGCTGTTTCTGGGAGCGCGCGTCCACGAGGGGGAGGGGGTGGGGACAAGGGGGGGGGGCAGGGGGGTAATTGGAGTGTGGGAGTCTATCAGCGACGGGGTTTGGTGGCGGTGACGGGATGGGAGAGATCGCGGTGAGCCGAGAGGCGAGGGAGGTCGGATGTGGACGCGCCGTGAGTTGACGTGGAAGGCCGGGTAGAGGTGTGCGTGGTGATGTGGAGTGGGCGGGGTTACGTGCTGTATGTTGAACTTCTTTCGCACCGTACGTAGCCAACCGTTGGAAGGGCAGTAAACTGAACATTAAAATGCTTCTAAAGAAATGAGTTTGTCCATCGAGATGTAAACGTGCGGAGCTCCACTGGCCTCCTAATATCGGAAGGCAGAGCGTTCCAGACGGCCGCGCGATGGCGATGCTGTGGCCACCGTCTCTGTTCGATGGCTCGCAGCCAAAAGCCGCGACTTGCGAGGAGGTGGTCGTGGAGGTGGTGATGGTTTATGCTCCTTGACGTTGTGGATGACAAGATGTGGGCGATAGGATGAGGGAGGGAGGGAGGGAGGGAGGGGTGGTGCATGGGGCTTCTCTGTACTATACATAGGCCAGCCGGAGCGTGCCTCGCCTGCAAAAAAATCAGTGTGCCCCACGAGCAAGGGGCCTCCGTTTTATTTTTAAATCCCGAACTCCGCTGGAGCCCAGGTCCTGTTACGCGCGCCCCCAGTGACACCCCCGGCCCCATATCCCCCCCCACCCGCCCCTCCCCCCATCACCCCACCCGCCCCCTCCCCCTACCCCCACTGGCACGCGGAACACGCGCGTGCCAGTGGGATATCTTGCATATTTATCTAAATATACAGAGACTGCAGAATAAAAAAAAACACTCACACGGTGGAAATGATGAGGGTGATGATTATGATGAGTCGGGGGTAGTGTTGCACAAACACGATGATCGAAAACAATCTACACAACTCGACACGCTCGTCAATACACACTGTGGCCTTGTGATAGGCGACGTTTCGGGCAATGCAGACGAGCAGACCTGCTCGAGGGTTCGCAGCGAGTTGTCAGAAGTTTGTCTGCAACGCTCTTCCTCCCGACATGAGGAAACCACTGGGGCTATGCACTTTCACATCGTCATCGAGACTCACAGATTCATTTCTCGAGAACTGATTGTTGCGGGTCGCCTGTCGTCCTTCCCCCGCACCTTCGATTGGGTAAGTGACTTGGTGAGTGGGTGAGTGAGTGGGTAAGTGAGTTGGTGAGTGGGTGACTGAGTGGGTGAGTGAGTGGGTAAGTGACTGAGTGGGTAAGTGAGTTGGTGAGTGGGTTACTGAGTGGGTGAGTGAGTTGGTGAGTGGGTGACTGAGTGGGTGAGTGAGTGGGTAAGTGAGTGAGTGGTTAAGTGAGCGAGTGGCAGAGTTGGGAGTCTTCGCGACAACACGGCATCTGTGGCTCCACACAGTGTCCCCTATTGTTGTTGATGCGACGGGAGGTGCACGCGGCCAGCGATAACGCTGCTGCTTCTTCTTCTTCTCCCTCGTGTCTCCTGTCCAACCTGTGCACGCGTCTTTCCCCATTATTCTGCACAGACCATCGGCTTCTGGTGTTGGCATTGACAGATCTTGAGGGGTAGCATCGTGAGATGGTCCACGTGGTTTGCTTCTCCTGACAAGCACATTGGTCGGTTGAGCAGAAGCCCCCCCCCCCCCCCCCCCCCGATGGAACTCGCCGTGTTTCGGCTCCGCACCACGTGAGCCATTTGGCGTCGGGACTCATACGCCCGAGCCCCTCCAATGGGGGCTCCACTGAGCCGCTCGTTCAGCGCGTGCGCAATCGCCACGTGGCTCGGCGATGGCGTCGAGAACGTAGTCACGGGTCACCCACCCCCTCGTGTACCACCCTGCCGGCCTTCATAGGTGCTGCTCGCTAACAGAATTTGCCCCAACCGCTTGTTGAGGCTGTACGGGGGGATGTTGATTTTGTTGCAGCCCTTGCTGCCCATGCAATTTTGACGGAGACAATCCAACACGTGCTTGTAAACAGGCGCGCGCCTCGCCACGTGGGCGTCGCGCGCCTCGCCACGTGGGCGTCGCGCGCCTCGCCACGTGGGCGTCGCGCGCCTCGCCACGTGGGCGTCGCGCGCCTCGCCACGTGGGCGTCGCGCGCCTCGCCACGTGGGCGTCGCGCGCCTCGCCACGTGGGCGTCGCGCGCCTCGCCACGTGGGCGGCGCGCGCCTCACCACGTGGGCGTCGCGCGCCTCGCGACGTGGGCGGCGCGCGCCTCGCCACGTGGGCGTCGCGCGCCTCGCCACGTGGGCGTCGCGCGCCTCGCCACGTGGGCGTCGCGCGCCTCGCCACGTGGGCGTCGCGCGCCTCGCCACGTGGGCGTCGCGCGCCTCGCCACGTGGGCGTCGCGCGCCTCACCACGTGGGCGTCGCGCGCTTCACCACGTGGGCGTCGCGCGCCTCGCCACGTGGGCGGCGCGCGCCTCACCACGTGGGCGTCGCGCGCCTCGCCACGTGGGCGGCGCGCGCCTCACCACGTGGGCGTCGCGCGCCTCACCACGTGGGCGTCGCGCTCGAACGCACGCAGAGTCTCGTGCACACCTCTGTTCTGTTTGGGATGTATATGGCGCCCTGTGCAGTACTAACACGACGTGGGTCGTTAACCGCCGTGAATACGCGCTTTAACTTCCCTGTCGTGTAACGAGGAGGAGGCAAATGCACTGAGGACGTGACCGATGCTATGAGAATCCCAGTTGGCATGGTGATGCGTGGAAGGTCAAGATCACGGGACTGACCTTTGCCATTCGTTTCGAGCCGCGTGTGGGGATCGAGCTCAGGAGCGACGCCCCACGCGAGGCACGGCGTTGGCGTTGGGCGGTGGCGTTCGCGTCGGGTTCAAGGTTCAAGTTGAATTTCGTTCAAGTGGGGATGCAGATCTCGAGAGGCTGCGACACAGAGAGTCTCATTTGCAAGAGTGAACTGGGGGGGAAGGGGAGGGGTCATTCAAATAACAAATTAAAATACAAAAACAGCATTGAAGCAAACAGACATCGGTACAAAGTGTGGCGCACATTAAGGAAGGCAAATGTGTTCAAGGATTTAATCCGTGCCCCCCCCCCCCCCCTCTGCCCCCCCCCTCCCTCTGCTCCCTCACACTGCGACGCCACCATTCCAGGTGCTGTACGAGGAGTGGGCGAGTTATGGAGTCTTCTACAAATACCAGCCCATTGACCTCATCCGGCAAGTTACACGCACCCTCATCACCCTCATCACCCTCATCACTCTCATCATCATCATCACCCACGTCATCATCATCATTATCACCCTCGTCATCATCACCCCCATCACCCTCATCATCATCACCCTCATCATCACCCTCATCATTAGCATGACTCTCATCATCATCACCCTCATCACTCTCATCATCATCACCCTCATCATTAGCATGACTCTCATCATCATCACCCTCATCACTCTCATCATCATCACCCTCATCACTCTCATCATCATCACCCTCATCATTAGCATGACTCTCATCATCATCACCCTCATCACTCTCATCATTGTCATCACTCTCATCACCACTACCACCGCCGTCTTGGCCTACGGACATCGTCCTTGTAAAGGAACGGCTGCTTAGCTTCAATGGGGCCTTAGCGCTGGAATAGGGACTCAGTTCAATGGGTGTCTATGTAACTCTATGGCTCTCTGTGTAACTCTATGGCTCTCTGAGTCACATGGAGAGCCACAGAGTTACACAGAGAGCCATAGAGTTACACACGCGTGTCGTCCGGGGTGAGGCCATGCGGCTGTGACATCAATGCCCCAAGCTCGTCATTATTTGCTCATGAAAGCCTGCGCGTGTTAAACGAAACGCTCGCACATACTTTGTCTTTATTTTAAGATAAATCCTCTCCATGTATATATTATGTACTTGTATCTCCCCCCCCCCCCCCAACCGGCGTGGCGTGCTGCTCGGCCCTCCGCAGCAAGTACTTCGGCGAGAAGATCGGCCTCTACTTCGCCTGGCTCGGGGTCTACACGGCGCTCCTCATCCCCGTGTCGGCGCTCGGCGTCGTCGTGTTCGCCTACGGATGCCTCACGCTGCACTATGACATCCCCAGGTAGAGCACCGACACCGCCGCCACCACCACCACCACCAGGGCCACCACCACCACCAGGGCCACCACCAGGGCCGCCGCCACCACCACCGGTTCAAATAATCCTCACTGGTGTTGGTGGCCGTGAGCGGGAATCAAAGTCGGGTCGCCGGGTCGGTAGCGCGGCTCCGCTAACCGCTGCACCACCGCTCCCCCACCACCGCCAGCCACGGTTCCATCCTCTGGGTGGCAGTGGCAGCAGAATCCGCGCCGGGTTTTTCGGGTGTCCGTAATGAGACGCGCACGGGGAGACTACGTTCCATTGTCGCGCCGTTCCCGCGCGTTCGTCTGGGCGGTGTGGTGCCCCGAGATTTAATTAGAAGTCGAGTCGCCTTTGCATCTTTCAACTGCTGCTATTACTCGCTATGGAAGAAGAAGACGTTTTCGTGACTGCAGGGATCCATACGCTTTGGTTCTTTCGGTAAAGTCACGTAGGTGGAAAATAAAATACATTTAATCACGACATTTTGCACCCGAAACGTCGCGATTTAAGAAGAATAAGAATGTTCGATATTGAACATCGACCCCACTTGGTGCGATCTCAGCGCGGTCCACCAACGCCGCTGCCATCACGTGACCGCTGCCGTCACGTGATCAGGGTGCGGCGGCGGCGACTCGGTGGGGGCCACCACCACCAGCGGCGGGCCTGCTGCTGCTGCTGCTGGACGCATGTGAAACAAGAGCTTCGTGGCTCATCGGATTTTCTTTCTCCAGGACAAATTTAGATTCTGATTCCGATTGACTTTCGGCCAAAATGGGAACCGTGTCGATGATGTGTTTGGTCCATCATGCGATGTTAGACAAGCCAGCTTGCTGGCTGGCTCTGGCGGGTAGGTGAAAAAGTTTTGCTGACTGGCTGGGAGCGACGGGCGGATGGTCTCCCGCATGCACCTCGTCATACACACGCCGCGTTGTTGGCGGACCGCGTTGAGTTACCGCGCCTCTTCTATCCACCTCCTTCTTCATCTACTCCAGTGTTCCTCGTTGCCAGGGGTAACACTCTATCCCAGTGTTCTTCATTGCAAGGAGTAACACTCTATCCCAGTGTTCTTCATTACAAGGGGTAACACTCTATCCCAGTGTTCTTCATTACAAGGGGTAACACTCTATCCCTGTGTTCTTCATTGCAAGGGGTAACACTCTATCCCAGTGTTCTTCATTACAAGGGGTAACACTCTATCCCAGTGTTCTTCATTGCAAGGGGTAACACTCTATCCCAGTGTTCTTCATTGCAAGGGGTAACACTCTATCCTCATAGTCTTCATTGCAAGGCCCCCACTGGCCACTGGCGGCCCCCCTGGTGGTCTTTAGTGCGTCCCCTGACGTGCGGCGTCCCCGACAAGACACACACAGAGTGACAACACCACCCCATCATCACTATCATCGTGCTGCTGTCAACCCCAACATTGCTTTCAAACGTGCGGTGGCAGCCCTCGGGCTGACGACGTCTTATCGGCTCAAGTGCCCCCCCCCCCCCCCGCCGCCCCGCTCTGATGATCGACGAACACCGCTCGAGACCCAACCCCCAACCCCCGCCCCTGCGCCCCCCACAGCACCGAGATGTGCGAGCGCGGCGTCAACCTCACCATGTGCCCGCTGTGCGACCGCCTCTGCGACTACTGGCGCCTCGACTCGGCGTGCGGCATGGCCCGCGCCAGCCACCTGTTCGACAACCCGGCCACGGTCGTCTTCTCCGTCGTGATGGCGCTCTGGGGTACACCACCACCACCACTACCAACACCACCACTACGAACACCACCACTACCACCACTACTACCACCACCACCACTACCACCACCACCACTACCAACACCACCACTACGAACACCACCACTACCACCACTACTACCACCACCACCACTACCACCACCACCACTACCAACACCACCACTACCACCACTACCACCACCACCACCACTACCCACCACCACTCCACTACCACCATTCCCACCACTTACCACCATACTACCACCACCTACTACCACCACCACCACTACCACCACCACCACTACCACCACTACACCACCACCACTACAACCACCACTACCCCACCCACCAACTAACCACCACCACTACCACCACCACCACTACCAACCCACCATACCCCACTACTACACAGCCAACCACTACCACCACCCACACTACCACCACCACCACTAGCACCACTACTACCACCACCATACTACTACGACCACCACCACCCTTACCACCCCACCCAATACCTACCACTTACTACCCCACCACTACCTACTACGCCCACCACTACCACCACTACCACCACCACCACTACCACCACCACTACCACCACTACTACCACCACCACTACCACTACGACCACCACCACCACTACCACCACCACTGCCACCACCACTGCCACCACCACTACTACCACCACTACCACCACTACCACCACCACTACTACCACCACCACTACCACCACCACTACCACCCCGCATGCTCTCGTCACACTGGAGGAGGCTGCGTGGTAGCTGAGTGCGGATGGAGGGAGGAGAGGGAAGGAGGAGAGATGGAGGAGAGTGAGGGAGGAGACGGAGTGAGGGAGGAGAGGGAGGGAGGAGAGTGAGGAAGGGAGGGGAGAGGGATGGAGGGGACGGAGTGAGGGCGTGAGTGAGTGAGGCACCGCGTCACGAGCCCCACCTCGTGCAGCCCGTGCTTGAGAGGAGTGTTGCCCTGTCAGCTGCGGGCAGTGAGCGGTGAAGCGATCCCCGTGGCGTCGTTCGCAAGAGTAGGGCCACTGGGTGCCGGCATCACGGTCAAAACAAATGTTGTCGCATTTTTACTTTAAGTAACGCCACAAAGTGACTCAGTGGTTTGTACGATGCAATCGACGCTCCCACCAGACTGCGACAACCTCGACAGGACACGCGCGTCAAATGATGGCCTTGGTGCGGTATATGATGATTACTTTTATAATGATTACTTTTGCTCTTGTTAAGTTCTCACATTCCCTCCACCTTGCAGCGAGAGATGTCCTGTTCAGTAGCTGCCACCACTGCCGACGTTATTGGGCTGTTGTCTATGAATCTCCATGTATCTCTGTGGCTATCTGTGTAACTCTATGGATCTCTGTATGTAACTCTATGGATCTCTGTGTAACTCTATGGCTCTCTGTGTAACTCTATGGCTCTCTGTGTGACTCTATAGATCTCTGTCTAACTCTATGGGTCTATGTGTAACTCTATGTGTCTGTGTAGTTCTATGGCTCTCTATGTAACTCTATGGATCTCTGTCTAACTCTATGGTTCTCTATGTAACTCTATGGCTCTCTGTGTGACTCTATAGATCTCTGTCTAACTCTATGGTTCTCTATGTAACTCTATGGACCTCTGTGTAACTCTATGTCTCTATGTAACTCTATGGACCTCTGTGCAACTCTATGGCTCTATGTGTATCTCTATGGACCTCTGTGTAACTCTATGTCTCTCTGTGTGACTCTATAGATCTCTGTCTAACTCTATGGTTCTCTATGTAACTCTATGGACCTCTGTGTAACTCTATGGCTCTATGTAACTCTATGGACCTCTGTGTAACTCTATGGCTCTATGTGTAATTCCGATTTAACTCCGAGGCGCTGTCACTGCCGCCACTGCTGTTGGGCTGGTGGTCATCGTCCTTGTAACAGAGCTGCTCGGCTCAAGGCGGCCTTAAGTCAACTCAAGTCAATTTGTTTTTCTTAAACACGTGGCGCCTTTTTGGCATAAATCTGACACCCAAAGCGCCACGCGTTCAGAGTATTTGGCTGCTATAAATGTACACATGATCGGCCACTTCGCATGAGAGGCCACTTCGCATTTGTGGCCAAGTCGCTTCTGATAAATAGCGATGTAGATCAGTGGGGTAAAATAAACATTCACTCGTTAAAACACACGTAAAAATAATCAATTCTATATAGTTCACAAAATGTTTTTTTATATGTATATTAAAGGCAAGTTGTGGCTTGAAATACTAAAGTCTGAGTCTGGGTACGGAGAAATATCTCACCCAGATGAAAATCTTACGGTTTCGAGACGCACCCTCGTGGTGAGAGCCCCAAATTGTTTCGATATTAAATCATCTTTTACAGTTGTTGGGGCGGGGAGAGAGATGGCGATGAATCAATACCGAACCCAGAATAGCCCTCGAGAGCGGCATGGCGTGTCTCAGACTGCTGACCGAGGGGAAGTCTCGGGAAAGGTTGACATGCCACGCGCCACTCGCGTCTTTTGGTTTGGTCGTGAATTACTTCGGCTCGCCGGATCACATCTCGATGTATAAGCCATCGTAACCCCCCCCCCCCCCCGCCAACTACACACACAGACAAAGATCTCCCGTGTAGCCTTGACACGGGAGATTACGAGCAGCACATATGAAGGCTGGCACGGCACACGATGGGGTGGGTGGTCAGCACCACGTCCAGTCGCCTTTCTCTCCCCAGTAGCAAAGTTTACACACCGCACCAGGTACTCATTTGAGGTTGAGTCAACCTAGGCGAGCCCCAGGATCGGTTCAGATAATCGTCACTGGTGTAGGTGGCCGTGAATGGGATTTTAGCGTGGATTGCCTGGTCCGTAGCGCAGCGGCGCTGACCGCCGCACGCACATAGGCGGGCGCATGCATCGGTCCATGATGTGTGTGCACAACTAAACACAGCGGGCGGATACATCGACTGAGCCTTCCAATAGCACTCGACGCATGCGGGAAAGAGGAGATGCCGGTAATAGTCACGGACAGACACACACACACGTGTACATACCACCCTGCACACACACACGTGTACATACCACCCTGCACACACACACACGTGTACATACCACCCTGCACACACACACACGTGTACACACCACCCTGCACACACACACGTGTACATACCACCCTGCACACACACACACACGTGTACATACCACCCTGCACACACACACATGTGTACATACCACCCTGCACACACACACACACGTGTACACACCACCCTGCACACACACACACGTGTACATACCACCCTGCACACACACACACACGTGTACATACCACCCTGCACACACACACACGTGTACATACCACCCTGCACACACACACACGTGTACATACCATCCTGCACACACACACGTGTACATACCACCCTGCACACACACACACGTGTACATACCACCCTGCACACACACACACACGTGTACATACCACCCTGCACACACACACACACGTGTACATACCACCCTGCACACACACACACGTGTACATACCACCCTGCACACACACACACGTGTACATACCACCCTGCACACACACACACGTGTACATACCACCCTGCACACACACACACACGTGTACATACCACCCTGCACACACACACACGTGTACATACCACCCTGCACACACACACGTGTACATACCACCCTGCACACACACACACACGTGTACATACCACCCTGCACACAAACACACACGTGTACATACCACCCTGCACACACACACACGTGTACATACCACCCTGCACACACACACGTGTACATACCACCCTGCACACACACACACACGTGTACATACCACTCTGCACACACACACGTGTACATACCACCCTGCACACACACACACGTGTACATACCACCCTACACACACACACGTGTACATACCACCCTGCACACACACACGTGTACATACCACCCTGCACACACACACACGTGTACATACCACCCTGCACACACACACACACGTGTACATACCACCCTGCACACACACACACGTGTACATACCACCCTGCACACACACACGTGTACATACCACCCTGCACACACACACACACGTGTACATACCACCCTGCACACACACACACGTGTACATACCACCCTGCACACACACACGTGTACATACCACCCTGCACACACACACACGTGTACATACCACCCTGCACACACACACGTGTACATACCACCCTGCACACACACACACGTGTACATACCACCCTGCACACACACACGTGGACATACCACCCTGCACACACACACGTGTACATACCACCCTGCACACACACACACACGTGTACATACCACCCTGCACACACACACACACGTGTACATACCACCCTGCACACACACACACACGTGTACATACCACCCTGCACACACACACACACGTGTACATACCACCCTGCACACACACACACACGTGTACATACCACCCTGCACACACACACACACACGTGTACATACCGCCCTGCACACACACACACACGTGTACATACCACCCTGCACACACACACACACACGTGTACATACCACCCTGCACACACACACACACACGTGTACATACCACCCTGCACACCACACCACGTGTACATACCGCCCTGCACACACACACACACGTGTACATACCACCCTGCACACACACACACACACGTGTACATACCACCCTGCACACACACACACACACGTGTACATACCGCCCTGCACACACACGCCAGGAGAGGGTCGCTTAGCGGTGGTCCACGCGCTGCAGCAGTGATGGACGTGACACATTGAAGCGATTTCGATCGCCCGGCCGTGTGTTCACTCCGTGCTACGCCTTGAGGGTTGGGGGGAACAGCCCTCAGAGTGGCTCATGAGAGGCTCAATGTTGTTGACCAAGCCGCAATGTAATATCTGCGGGGAGCTGGCGAGTCACGTGGGGCCCACTTTCGATCACTTCCATCCTCTGCTGATGTGGTCAGCGTGGAGGAGCAGCGACAGCTGCCGCCCTGCGGAGTCGAGGTGGTTCATGAGCCAGACGACTGCGGAGTCGAGGTGGTCCGTGAGCCAGACGACTGTGGAGTCGAGGTGGTTCATGAGCCAGACGTCTGCGGAGTCGGGAGTAGCCCAGGCGATCGTCCCGGGCCCCGCGCTTTTTGTGGAGTGGGGGGAAGGGGTGTCGCTCTACGACGTCGCCGTATCAGATGTAACACTGCCGGTTGAGTGTGAAGGCGTCGAGGGGGGGGGGGCACACGCTGTGGGATTTGCCCCCGGGGCCCTGGAAGTAGTGGAGGGGTGAATCATCGCTGTGATGATGATGGAACGCATATCCTACCGCATAAAGCGAGGGAAACCTGTACGTCATCCTGTACTTCATCCTGTACGTCATCCTGTACTTCATCCTGTACGCCATCCTGTACTTCATCCTGTACGTCATCCTGTACTTCATCCTGTACGTCATCCTGTACTTCATCCTGTACTTCATCTTGTACGTCATCCTGTACGCCATCCTGTACTTCATCCTGTACTTCATCCTGTACGTCATCCTGTAACTCTGTACTTCATCAGTACGTCATCATGTACGTCATCCTGTACGTCATCCTGTACGTCATCCTGTACTTCTCCTGTACGTCATCATGTACGTCATCTGTACGTCATCTGTACTTCATCCTGTACGTCATCATGTACGTCATCCTGTACGTCATCCTGTACTTCATCCTGTACGTCATCCTGTACGTCATCCTGTACTTCATCCTGTACGTCATCCTGTACGTCATCCTGTACGTCATCCTGTACGTCATCCTGTACGTCATCCTGTACGTCATCATGTACGTCATCATGTACGTCATCCTGTACGTCATCCTGTACGTCATCATGTACGTCATCATGTACGTCATCCTGTACGTCATCTTGTACGTCATCATGTATCATGTCATCTGTACGTCATCCTGTACTTCATCCTGTACGTCATCATGTACGTCATCCTGTACGTCATCCTGTACGTCATCATGTACGTCATCATGTACGTCATCCTGTACGTCATCATGTACGTCATCATGTACGTCATCATGTACGTCATCCTGTACTTCATCCTGTACGTCATCATGTACGTCATCATGTACGTCATCCTGTACTTCATCCTGTACGTCATCCTGTACGTCATCATGTACGTCATCCTGTACGTCATCCTGTACGTCATCATGTACGTCATCATGTACGTCATCCTGTACTTCATCCTGTACGTCATCCTGTACGTCATCATGTACGTCATCATGTACGTCATCCTGTACGTCATCCTGTACGTCATCCTGTACGTCATCCTGTACGTCATCCTGTACTTCATCCTGTACTTCATCATGTACGTCATCATGTACGTCATCCTGTATGTCATCCTGTACGTCATCATGTACGTCATCCTGTACTTCATCCTGTACTTCATTATGTACGTCATCCTCTACTTCATCCTGTACGTCATCATGTACGTCATCCTGTACTTCATCCTGTACTTCATCATGTACGTCATCCTGTACGTCATCCTGTACGCCATCCTGTACGCCATCCTGTACGTCATCCTGTACGTCATCCTGTACGCCATCCTGTACGTCATATACAGTCCTGTGATTATACGCGATAACCTCCAACCTGCTCTGGCATAATCACTCCCCACCCACCAATGCCAAACCCTCTCACCCCCCCCCCCCCCCCAGCTTTCAGTCGTAACCCTGCCTCGAGTACCCCCAAACTGGCAGCATTCACCATCTCCCATCCCCCTTCTGGACCACCGCCCCCACCACCACCGCCTCCTCCTCCCTCGCTCCCCTCCGCACGGCCGAGTGAGCCCCTTTGTGCTGCGCGCGGCTTGGGTTGAAGCGCACCGGGTGCCGTGTCGCATCGCGAGCTCGGCCAGATCCCATTTCACTCAAATGGCTTCATCATCACGGCGGGGTGGGGAGGAGTGGAGGGACGACGTGGGGGGAGAGGGTGGATGGGTGGAGGGGGCGAGAAGGAGAGGGCGACTTTCAGGGGACGCTGAGGATCGGTTTTCTCGTGAAGTGAAAGTCCCAATTAACCCCCCCCCCCCCCCCCCCGGAGGCTGAAATTGCAGGTCGCCTTCAATATTTGATGGATGCAGGAGCTGTGGCTCGCGTTGATTGGGCAGCGTTTGCGCGACGCCACGCTTATCGAACCCAGCCAGCCGAGTTCGATTCCTGCCCAGGGCCACCAACACCAGCGACGATTATCTGAACCGGTCTGGGGCCTCCCCCTGGGTTGACTCAGCCTTAAATGGGTACCTGGAGCGGTGTGTAAACATCGCCACCGTGTGTTAATGCAGGCCACGGCACTCGCCCCGTGTGGCCATGACCTCACGGGAATCCACGGCACAGAGCACTGGGAAGTTCTGTTCACGTCACAGCCCCTCCAGAAGGTCAGGGCTGCGTGTTGGGCCTGGCCCTGCAGTCCGCATGCCCCGTCGTTACGTGGATTGCTTTGTGTTGTTGTTGTTGTTGTGGTCCTCCCGTGTTTTCCTCCACATGGAGAATCATGCGTGTAGATTATTTTAGATTCTTTTGCGGCTATAAATGTCCACGCGATGAGCCATTCCGATGAGTATTCATTTGTGGCCAGGTCGCTTCTGAAAAATAAGCTAATAGCTCAATGGGCTTTAGCTGGTAAGGTAAAAAAAATAGCAACATTTTATTTGTATAGTTTAAGTGATTGTCTGTCCACTGACTGACAACCAGCGAGTCGTCTTCAGCACTCTCTCAGTAACAATGTCTTGCTTGTCAGTAGCAATGCATTGCTTCCCATGAATGCACCACATACTGCGCTGCTGATCTCCTCAAGGAGTATAAAACCACCATCACGCGAACTGCGCCCATCCTCGCAGCAGATTTTGGCTGCTTAGCCATCGAACACCGCATCATCATCGCGCACTTTCAGATGCGCTTCTGCGGCCGTCTGGAACGCTCTTCCTTCCGACATCAGGAAGCCACTGGGAGCTATGCGCCGTTAAATCATTGAGATTGACAAACTCGTTTCTTGAGAAATGCTTTCTGTGTTTAGTTTGTTGTCCTTCTCCCGCACCTCCCACTAGCACGGCTGGCTACGTACGGTGCGAAAGACGTTCAACGTCCAGCCTTGCCTGGGAGCCCCGACCCGTGACGGTCTCTCACTGCGTCTCCAGACGCCTTTAGCAGAGTCCTGGTTAGCGACGTTGACAGATATAGCCCGGTGGGCCTTACCTGGTAAAATAACATCGTGAAAACATGAAATAAACATCAAAATAACATCGCGAAAACATTAAATAAACATCAAAATCACATCGCGACAACATTAAATCAACATCAAAATAACGTCGTGAAAACATTAAATAAACATCAAAATCACATCGCGACAACATTGAATAGTTCAACCGTCGCCCTGCGAGTCGCTGCGGCTGAAGGGCCTCGTCCGCTGTCCACGCGGCGATGGGGAGCAGCTCGGCCACGCGCGTGCACCACCACAGCGTCGGGTTACGCGCGCGCGCGCGTGCGTCACTCAGCGCCCAATTGACCGATCAACCCGCGACGCGGCCGAGTGAGCCGAGCGGCGTCTCGATGCGAAAGGGGACGGAGGAGAATTGGCTGCAGGGAGGAGGCGCGCGGCCCCGCGATGCGGCCCCTTGCGGAGGGGGCTGCACGCGGTTTGGGAGTGAATGGCGAAGTGCCGTCGACCTCAATCGCCCGTGTCACCAGACCCCGACCTTCAGTGACCGCGCACCGGCGAGGCCATTCGCACGTCCGCATGGCACGGTCGACGTGGCACGGAGTTGGCCGCCCTTAAGAGAGTGGGCAACAACAACAGCAAAAGTAAACAAATCACTTTAAAATAAATATACGAATTAAACGAACCTATTTTTCCCTTGACCAGGTAATGCCCACTGAGCTATTATTAGTATATACTTGTTCAGAAGCGACCTGGCCACAAATGATAGCTCGGCCAAGTGGCTCATCACGTGGACATGAAGAGCAGCCAAATTAATCCAGACACGCCCAGGGCGTGCCTCTCGCAGTGTGGAGGGGAGAGAGACCGCGAGCACCCTCCTGGAAGAGAGCCGTGCGACTCAGCGGGGCTCTCCTGTTCGCACAGTAGCAGAAGTAGTGTATGTAGCTACCATACATATACTACATTTGTAGTAGCTACTACATATGTAGTAGCCGCGCTTTCAAGGGCCCCGCGCTAAATGCTTTCAAGCTATCAATTCCGGTGTCAGTGATTCTGCACTTGCTCTATTACGCTAGTACTATACCCCCTTCAACTTTTACGAACGACTGGGTGTTTAAGGTTAGCTATTTGTCGTATTACCTGGCTCTATAACAAATGAGAAATACAATTACTTTACCATGCGAGTAAATAAATAAATAAGGTTTTTATTATTTACTTATTTATTCATTTAGGGTCCTTTTACAACATCGTGCTCCAGGCCCCGCACTCGCTTCACCCGGCACTGCCCCCGCGTGTGTCTGTGCGTGCGCCCAGCGGCGATGTTCATGGAGCACTGGAAGCGACATCAGATGCAGCTCAACTACCACTGGGACATGGCCGGCTTCGAAGAGGAGGAGGTAACGCGATGGAGCACTCGCGCGGGGTCATCGGGGTCACGGGGGTCACGGTCACAGATGTGCACGGGCAGGGGAGAGGGAGGGGTCACGAGACCCCACTCGCTGTACCGCCGTCCGTCACGTGATTGACGCACGCGGTCTCGGCACAATCTGCCCGGCGATCTTCCCTGCGAGGCCCGTCGGGCCCCTAGCGCCCCAGTGCGGCCCCTGGCAATAGCCAGATGTGACACCAACCCCGTGTAGGCAGCGTGGCGGCCCTCGTCACACTGATGATGTCTTATCGGCGACAGTGCACCCCCCCCCCCCCTGAAAGTGAGTGAAGGCCGCTGCTGTAGACGAACCAAATGGAGCACTCAGGGACACCCCCCCCCCCCCACATATAGGAGCTCAAGGACCCCCTGAATCGTGAAGATGATAAGACAATTTAATCAAACTGGGCTCTTGTTGCCGCATCGCCACGGTGCCTCGTAGGCCGCGGGCTCCTGTGCGTTGGTGGTCGCCCATCCCAGCGCTGTCCAGTCTCGACACCTGCTGAGATTGCAAGGTCCGACGGAAATGGGCCAATTCCCCGTGTGGTTGAACACTCCCCTGTGTGTGTCCACACAGTAGGGCAATCGGCTTTAATGAGGTCTACCTGCACGAGAGATAAGACAAAGATCCCCCGTGTAGCCTGAACTGACTTTTAGGGCAAGTGCTGTTCGCGAATGTCACCTGTGAATGCCGATACGGCACACGAGTGGGTGGGTGGCCAGCACCACGCCCGGCCGCCTTTGTCTCCCCAGTGGCGATGTTTACACTCTGCACCGGGTACTCGTTTGAGGCTGAGTTGGGGAGCCACGCATGCGGCATGCATTATTCCCCGCCTATTCTCTATCCACTGCTGGATGAAGTGTTGTACAAATATATGTGTACGCGTACGTATGTACGTACGCGCACACGCACACACACGTATGCTGACGCGGCGATGCGTCTTGCACGTGGGATCCGCGCTCGTATTCGATTGGCGATTCTCGATCCACTGCTGGATGAACGTGTTGCGTATGTATGTGCTTGCGCTTGCCTATTTTTGTGTATATATTTATTTATTTTTTAAAGCGTGATGCATAATGCATCGGTGCACACGCACATGTCAACTCAACTCACTCGTCAATAACACGCGCGCGCTCTGTGTGTGTGTGGCCTTATAAGGAAAATACATAGTAGGCGACGTTTCGAGCAACGGCCCTTCGTACCATGAGAACCATTTTCCCAAGAAAGGCCATTGCTTGAAATAGGGCTATTGCCTGAAACGTCGCCTATATTCTATCTGTGTTCCGTCTAACGCAACACAGCTTTGTTGACTCGAGTTGAGATGTCTGTGCATAATGCAGTCCGTGTTTGTACACAAAATTCGACTGCTATGCCAAAATGTTCCAACGCAATGTACATGTGTGCACACGTGTGTACACACGCGTGTGCACGTGTGTACACACGTACGTGTATACATGTGTACCTGAACGTGTGTACACGTGTGCGCGCGCGTGTATATATATGTGTGTATGCACGTGTGTGTGTGTGTGTGCACGTGTGTGCACGTGTGTGAGAGCGCATTGCTTGACTGTGTAACGCGCCTCTCCGCTTGTGTTCGACTGAATGCCCCGCCCGGCAAACGGCTTTGCCCGCTCTAACGCGCCTCGCCTGGCCGTCTGGCACCCGCGCCGCTCTCCCACACAGGGCCTCGATCAGGTGCGCTTAGCACTCACACACACATGCACACATACGCATGCACACACACACATGCAC